>NC_056725.1:1711886634-1712186634 GCF_019279795.1 Protopterus annectens
GGTCTGGACTGAACCCTGAACTCTGGATGTCCGGATTAACCTCTCTGCCGCTGTGCTATAAAAACAATCAGTGCAGGACTGCATATTTCAGCTGTTGTGAATGAGGTGAATGGCAACTTTGGCAGGTTTTGTCTCCCAACTTTGTCTCAAAATAATCCAGGACATGATAGCCAAGGCTAAGAAATGAAATGACAATGACAATTCCCAGGCCAAGAAACTGACAATTAGTGCTATATATCACCATGTCACTTATACCAGGGACTGCGTCATGAAATATAATGGTGTGAGTTTATCCCATCGTATAATCTCTAATAATTGTAACTATTGGATAAACATATGAGCCTGCATTCTTCTGAGATCCTAAAATACCATAAAATATCCTTCAGTATAATTAGCCACATATCTAACGTTATCTAAATTTACTGCCAACAATCACTACAGGACTCACCACTGCCATGCCCTTAAGCAAATTCAATGCCTAACTCCACGAAACTACCTAACAGTCTCACAATTTCTTACCACCCATAAACTAATTTATGAACCAGATAAATGTCCCACCTTAATAATATTCTCCAACTCTTTCCTGCTAGAGAACTACTTTGCTGAAAAAATGCCACTGATAACAATTAAATCAAACAACATGGCAGATGATTCATTGGACTCTTCCCATCTTCCTTACCTCTGTTTGTCAGACTAATATAAAACAGTCCTACCTCTCTCTCTCATACTGATAGAAAACCGTAAATCCTTCAAAGTATGGCTAAAGTCATACACTTGGTTATGCTCCTGTACCTCTCCTGGATAAGCATCTTCTCTGACCCAGCATAACTGTCTCCTCCATTTACAGTTTCTTCCTCCTTCACTTATCAAGTAAGTCTTCTGTCCTACATATTCCACCCCCTTTTCTACTTTCCCTGTAAATTTTTTAGATTTTATTTCTTTAAAATTTGCAATTCCTCTTCTCCTTCCTTTTCATCCACTTTTTTTCTCTTTTTCCAGCTCTTTCTATAGAATAGAGAGCTCCTTGATTTTGAACACTTACCATTTCTGTAATTCTTCATGTATTATAACACGTTGTATTTACACTATAACAAAGTAATGTTTACTTTCTTGTAGTCATCTGCTGCTATGATATATTTTATATGCATTTTGGAGCTTTTTTCCCCAGGCCACAGCTGAAAAGGGGTAGTTTTGTACTTAGACTATTTCATTACATAAATGCAATAGATAAATTAATAAATATTAAGAAGTGGGGGATCCATGGGATCTTCTGCTCCCATTACTTCATGGCATGTTTTCACTGTTACTTCATCAGCTTCTGAATTGATTTTAGTGCATTGGCATTGTGTCATATATCATTAAAAGATGTATTTAAATTCTCTCGGTAATGTACTATTAGAAATAATAAGCCTCCATCCCCTCACATAAATGTTTTAAAGGTTTATTACAGCAAGTCTTGACATTCACTATATTTATTTTACTATTCCAGTTTTTCCAAAGTTGTGGGACTTCTAATTATGTCTCAACCTTCATACAGGGAGTCCAAGATCTAAATCTTGTTATGAGGATCTATGTGGTGTGTTGAGCTATAGATATAAGTACATGGTCTCAGTGAAAGTGAGGATGCACACAACTATAAAAGGTAGCTGCACAAGTGCTCAATCTGTGGTTCGTAATAAGGGGTTATCGATACCCAGCCCGATTAACATGCAGTATTAAAGTCCTGACTACAACTCGGACAAACTGAGTTTGAATTTGATTAGTGGTACCTCATGGGACTGATGCTGGAGAGATGAGAAATAATAATGCTTTGCCTTCTTTTCATTCCTTGGCAGGAAGGTACAGGAGCATGATTGGAGTACATGTCTAGTGCACAGGAGCATGGTGATGACCCTGTAGCCATGCCTTTTAATGCTGTTGGGCACATCATGCATAGATGGGGGCATGAATCTCTCACATGACCATTATATGCCCCCCTGCAATGTCAGTCAGCAGATCAGTAGGGGTATAGCTTAACAGAAAAGGCCTATTATGAGCAGCATATACATGATACAGCAGGAAATGTAGCTTGTCTTATTTATAATTTATTTATTTAAGTTTGTTAATTAAGTAGATGGGCTAGTCATCAGACCCCTTTCAGGTGTAAGAAAAGAACTATAAAGTATTCAACACAATACAGTAATAACAACACACAAGTAATTTTAGAAGCTATTTACAGTCATTCAAATAAAGAGATCAGTGCATTATTTCACAGTTTAACTCATGTTTTATAATACAGTAACCACCCTCCTACAAAACAAAATTACTGTGAATCCAGCCATTCCATCCCAATCATTGAAGCTACAACAGACCTTCACACTCACTTCAGTGACAGTATCTACAATTAAAAAATGCCTAAGCACCCTTAAGATAACAACCACTGCCCCTGACCAGCTTCCATCTGAATACCTCAAATTTGCTACAGATACCCTTACATATCCTGTCTCAATTCTAATAAACTACCATATCTGAGAAAAACATGTTCCCACCTTATGGGAAAAAAAATCCTATATAATACCGCCCCATAAAGGTGGATCATCAGCTGACCTCACAAACTATAGACTGATTGCCATTCTCTCTGCCTTATCCAAAATCTTGGAAAGATATATTCTCTCTCAGCTTACTACATGTATTACTTCTCATAACCCCCTCTCTACCTCAAAGCATAGTTAAGATGCATCACAGTGCAACTACTGCTCATTTAAGATTTACAGATATAATAAATCAAAACAGAAGTTCAGGCCTTCTAACCTCAGCCCTTTTCTGGATCTATCCAAGGCATTCAACAGTCAATCATCAAATTCTCCTAACTAAACCCTTTTCCTATGGGCTATCACCCTCCTCACTTAACTTGTTTCTTAGTTATCTCACTAATAGGTCCCAAGCAGTGAAATGGCAAGATGAATTCTCATCTTTCCTTCATATATATATATATATATATATATATATATATATATATATATATGTGTGTGTGTGTGTGTGTGTGTATATATATATATATATATATATATATATATATGTATATATATATATATATAGATATATATATATATATATATATATATATATATATGTATATATATATGTATATATATATATATATATATATATATATATATATATCGGAGTCTCATAAAGCTCCATCCTAGGATCACTACTGTTTAACTTATTTATCAGTGACCTAAAGACAGCAGCCAAGGAGGCCCCAATAATACAATATGCTGGTGACTCCATTCTAATATGTGCTGCTGGGACACTACTCATGCTCTAAATACTCACCAAGAATTCCTTCTCCACTGTAGAAGCTTGGCTCAACAACTCACAAGTTCTCCTGAATCCAAAAAGCTAAACAACTACTACTGTTCACCCTGACTCTGTCTTCTCTCAAAAAACTACCTTTAATTTACTGTCATCCAACAAGACCAGTATAGAACTGGTATCCCACATCAAATTTGGAAATTTGATCTCTGTTTTTAGAAAGCCATAATGAAGACACACCAAAAGCTAGGCTGCCTCTGTAGAGTAAAACAGTACCTTACTGACTCAACACAGCCACTTCTTTTCCACTCCTACCCTATTGTATGTCTCTAACCAACATCAATTTTTCTGTATCACCCAAACTAGAACAATGCTACAATAAAGCCAAATTTGCAAACAACCAACACTATATATCACATTGCTGTATCTAAAACAACTGAACTTGCTCGAACTAAATAATTCTCCATTGCACTTACAATTAATTACAACCTTCAAACTACTGCACAGTCCTGAAAAATTCCCATTTCTTCTCTCCATCATTCAGCCTTGCACTACTAAAAGAACTCTATGCTCCACTGACAAAGTCATTACTCTCTATAACAACATTGTAGGATACTCTGTGTATTCACACTGTATTGCTAATAGCTGGAACACCGTCCCGGTCCACTTACAAACAGTCTTCAACCTGAAAGACTTTAAATACCACTGATGAGCAGTAAAATATAGCAAATGTGTTGACTGACAAACTCAGCTCAAAATTCGCTCCCACTGCTACTGCCCCCCCTGTGAAATACCCTCTAGCATAACCCCTAACTATTAACAGGGAGAAGGTCCTAGTGGTGCTCACTAAGGCCAAAGACGCAGCCTCAATGGACCATGGAAATATCCTGGGATGCCTCCTATAACAACCACTTGAGTAACTTTTCAACTATAGCCTCAAAACAGGCTTTGTACCATCATAGCTGGCCTTAGGCATAGGCCAACTAGGCAGTTGCCTAGGGCACTGGTCTAGCAGGGGTGTTTTTCCAGTATTTATTTGGTGTAGGTAGACCAGGATGGGGGCACTTGCCATGGAGCCCTTTTGACTAGAGCACAAGTTGATCTAAGGCCGCTCCTGTGTGCCATGAGAATGAAGGACAGAAATAGTTATTCCACTTTATAAGGGTGGACCATCAACTGACCTCAGAATTTAAAGCCCTATTAGTCTGTCTAGTCTAATAAGCAATGCTGTGGAACAAATTATCATACAAATGATCAAGAAAGACATAGGCAACCTTTAGACACTGCAGCCAACCCAGTTTGGCTTTGTAAAGATAAGGCCATGCCTACCAAACTAGATGGACTTTTTCAGGAAGATCACCAAGGCAATGGGTTAAAGGAAAATGGTGCATACTGGTTACCAGGACCTACCTATGGTGTTTGATACCCACTCAGGTATAGTTACCAAACTCACTGAACTAGCCATAAAGCCCTGTATAACTCACTGGATTGCCAGCTGGCTCACAGACAGGACCCAGGAAGTCAGAATTGGTGAGACCACCTCCACTAGGAAACTGTTAACCACTGGGGTACCTCAAGGCTCCATGCTGGGACTGCTCCTATTTGGCATCTATTTCTCAGAGGGAAAGGCTAATTTTCAGGGCTTTTGGCTGACCAAGTAATCTGATTACTGCAAATTGGGAGCTATCATAGATTTTCCCCACAGCATAAACTTCTTACAAGAGGGTCTAACACACACAAATAACTTGTGCCAGAGTCATGGTTTAAAATTCAATGCCAAAAATGCATTATAGCACATTTTGGTAAAGTACCATCCAGGCTAATTACTCCATCAGTAAGACACCACCAAGAGTTGGCCTGGTAGGAAGGGATCTGCGAACCTATGTTGAAAGTAATCTGGCCTTTGACCAGCATGTGGTCAAGGTAGTAAGAAAATCATTCTATGTCACCCAGCTTATAAATAACAGAATGACATTCAGGCCAAAATGGTGCCACTTCATTCAGCCCTTATTATATCCATCATCGAGTAATATGCCTCCTTTGGCAGATACCTGACCAAATATATACAACAGTTGGAATGCCCACAAAAGTTCCACGATATAAATACATTCTCCTATATGGATTCCCTTAAAGCCCTATCTCTATACTTGGTCTCATGGAGGTTGCTGAGAGGTGATCTATGCCTGGCATACAACACATCCTTGGATCCAGCACTGATGCACCTTTTGCACATCCTCAAAATGAACAGCATCAGAACCATTACATCCACGGATTCAGATTTTGCTTGTGGCATAAATAACACATGTTGGCAAGACAGATATATGTCTCAGAAGATTTTCCATGCTCTGGAACAGGCTCCCCATCCATGTGAAGCACAGCCCATCCCCGGGAGGTTGGAATAATGGTTAAGGTGTTTACCTTACAAACATCATAAGGTACAGGGTTTGATTCTCACATGGTGTAATTGGCTAGGCTGAAAATGGCCCACAAGGCCAGTTAGCCTAGTACTACTCTATGAACCTATGAACCTATGAACCTAATAACCTTGGCCAATGGATGGGAAATTGGAAATTCCCCTGGTTCTGGCCCTAGTGTCTCTAATAGACAGAGGCAGACAATAACTATGCCCAAACTAACATACCCCCCACATAATCTCGAGAACCTTTCTAATTAACATAGTACCTCCAAATAAATGGATTTGATACATAGGGATACAACTGAGTTGGTTTGTATGGCTAAGCTTATAAAGGCTCTGGGGGTTGTAGCCTAGTATATACCTATGAACTTAAAACAGCAACTGATGCAACACCTGACAGATAAATAACTCTGCACCTGTACTGTGCCTGGTTAAATTGGTACTAATACAACTAAGAATTTGTGGCATGACTCTGTGCTGCACAAAATTTAATGTACTATTATCACAACTATTCCCCCTCCATCATCTCATCTCCTTTATCTTCCTTGTGCCCCCTCCCCTCTTTCTTTTCCTTGGGCTGCCCTTTATCTTATCTTCCTATATCCTAGATTTTAAACAAGTGTTTATAGTAACAAATACTGTTATATAAAACCTGACAAGCTATGCTTACTGAAGATATTGCATCGCATATACCTCCCAGTATTTTTTTAAATATTCATATACAGCCTATGTAACTTATTTCTAGTCAAAACTGTTTGTAAATGATGTAACTGATGTCAAGGATGTCTGAATAATGGAACTGTTGCTCATGAATGAAACTGACTGACAGTGATTAAACAATACAAATGATCTAGGCTCATATTTCAATTTTTTTTCCCATTGGTTAATTTTAATTGTCTCTTGAGTGACATTTCAATATAAAGTGAAATTCTGGGCCTTTGTCTTTGTCTGAAGGATTTCAAGACTGCATATGGTATAGCACTGCTAGTGACTCCCTGCTGGGTGAGAAAGTAAACTTATATTTTTGTTTTTGACTGATAGAGTTGCTTTCTGTCTTACTTGCTCCATTTTGTTTTCTGTTTTAAGAAATCTTGGCCTGGTGATTTTATTCTGTGGTAGAGATAGACACTTAAATTATCTAGGCTCATACTTCATGTGTTTTTTCATTGGTTAATTTGAACTGTCTCCTGAGTGATATTCAAAAAAAGTGAAATTCTAAGCCTTTGTCTTTGAAGGATTTCAAGCCTGCATAAGGTATAGCACTGCTGGTGGTTCCTTGCTGGGTGAGAAAGTAAACGTATGTTTTTTACCTTTGACTGGTAGAGCTGCTTTCATTTTCTGTTTTGAGAAATCTTGGCCTAGTGATTTTATTCTGTGTGAAAGACAGACACTTAAATTATCTAGGCTCATATTTCACATGGTTTTCACTGGCTAATTTGAATTGTCTCCTGAGTAATAGTTAAATACAAAGTGAAATTCTGGGCCTTTGTCTTTGTCTGAAGGATGCCAAGCCTGCATAAGGTATAGCACTGCTGGTGATGCCCTGCTAAGATTTTCCACCCACTCACTCGCTTGTTGCTCTTCTTTTTAAACCTGGCGATTTTAAGCTTCCCACCCTTACTGTAAACTGAGCTTAATAAGATCCTCCCTTTCTACACTGCTGCTGCTATCTTGAATTTTTTATTTTAGTTATTTATTTGTCTTTCCTTGTGTGTATATCGAAAACGTGCATTTTGGCTCTTATTGTCTGTTGTACTGATTTACTTCATCTGAATTCATTATCTAGCTAGCTGTAGATAAAGTAGTGTATTTGTACACTCTAGCAAGCACTTGTTTTCTCATTAAGGGCAGTGGATTTTCCTTTTAGTGCACTAGGAGGAAGCCTGGTCAGTCTTGGTTGAGGAAACACTTGAGATTTCTGCATTTAGTTTTATTGGTTGGAGAACTTATTAATCAGCTTATCTTGATTGTAGTACCTTTATAAATTCTGTACACTTGAGTGGCTATTGGCTCATTTATACAAAGTGAAGTGCTTTTATTGAATAATCACACTTTTGTGAGTTGTTTATGGTACACTGCTGTATAAGTTTGTTTGTGGTAGCACTTCACTCCAGACATTCTCTTACTGTGCTTTTACATTAGAAGGACTGAGATTATTCATCTAGTGGCTGTAGGTGTTTACCTGGTGTTTCTGATCTGGGAAACCCACAAAAGGGCTCTAAGTATCTTTTCTTTGTACTTCTGTTATAAACTGTGATTGTACTTCAGTAGTTTAAAAGAAAACTGCATTGTTTGCTGCTGCTTATTACATTTGTTGCACTTTATTTCTCACCATCTGCTGCTTTTGCTTCATTTAGGGAAAATATGTTTCTGATGTTTTATTCTGTTGCTATTATTAATTCAAGAAAAACTGTGCTGCTTTTTATACCTTTGCTTATTTAATTAAAAAAAAAAATCCTGCCTTTTGATGTTGTTCCATTGCGCTTCTGTTGGCCTTAGTATAGATTGGATTCAGACCAGCTGAATTCAGTTCTATTTGTAGATTTTTTGTAGATATTTTTTTAGGAGAAGCCCTTCCTGTACCTTCATGGCTGGAGCATATGGTAGGACTATCTAATTGAGGGTTATTGGTACAGGGCTCAGTTTGAGCTATTTCATTGGTTCAGGACTGAGTTTGAGTTTTTTCATCGGTTTCTTTGTATTAACTGCTTTGCTTTTGCTTGCATGTAGTGCACTGGCATGCACCACCTCACAGAGGGGGTAACTCTTGGTGGTTATAGATGCAAAAGCACCAATAGAAGTATTTTTCCTTAGAAGCGGCTGCTGTCTAGCAGAGCAGTTCTTGAATAGCTCTCAGCTGTTCAGTGAAACACCCAGCAGAAATTTTACCTCTTACCTGTCAACATCAGACCTTATAGATTCCCTTTTTTATAGACCTCCTACTGTGCACATTATAGGTTAGTCACCCTAAAATAGCTCCCTGCCTGATACCTCCATATTTTCTCCTTATTTGCTGAGATACCAGGTTCAGACCTTGCATTATGGACTGTCAGTTTCCCTCTGTTTCTCCTACTAGCCTGATGGACGTGTTTTTTTTGAGGCAGTGTAGCAGCTGCCTCATGTACACTGACAACCCATCATCATCATCTTTTTTTGGCTGTTCCCGTTAGGGGTCGCCACAGCAGATCATCTGTTTCCATTTCTTCCTGTCCTCTGTATCTTGCTCTGATACACCAACCACCTGCATGTCCTCTCTCACCACATCCATAAACCTTATCTTTGGCCTTCCTCTTTTCCTGTTACCTGGTGGCTTCATCCTTAGCATCTTTTTCCCAATATACTCCGCATCCCTTCTCAGCACATGCCCAAACCAACGTACTCTTGCCTCTCTGGCTTTGTCTCCAAATCTTCCAACCTGGGCTGACCCTCTAATATACTTATTCCTAATCCTGTGCACCCTCGTCACACCCAGTGCAAATCTTAATATCTTTAACTCTGCCACATCCAGCTCTAACTCCTGCCTTTTTGTCAGTGCCACTGTCTCCAACCCATATAACATAGCTGGTCTCACGACCCTCTTGTAGACCTTCCCTTTCACTCTTACTGGTACTCGTCTGTCACAAATCACTCCTGACACTCTTCTCCTCCCACTCCATCCTGCCTGTACTCTCTTCTTCACTCTCTTCCACACTCACCATTACTCTGAACTATTGACCCCAAGTATTTAAACTCATCCACCTTCACCACCTCTACTACTTGCATCCTCACAATTCCTCTATCCTCCCTCTCATTCACACACATATATTCTGTCTTAGCCCTGCTGTACACTGACAACCCCTTACTCCTAAATCACTCAAGTACAATTTGTGAGAGATGCTCCTGCATTAAGAATCTGGAATCACTGCTCTTTCACTCCCAGAACAGCAACACTAAACAGGTTGTCAGCTCACACACCATGACTCCTATTTGTAATATGCATCCAACACATAAACCCTCATATGCAGAAGTACTCTCCAGAAACCTACCTAAACACCAGAGACATCTAAAACACAAACATACTACACCTAACACAACACCCAAAGCACCCAATACACATAAAAACACTAGCACCTGTGTCTCACCAAATACACAATTAAGGCAATGCACAACTATTCCAAATGGTTTAGTTATAGGTGACTGTATAGTGAGACACCAGGTTGAACAAGGAGTTGCCTATCTGGTGCAAGGATTCATTAGATAACACATGCATTCAAGTATCTCAACAGCAAGTACTGTTTTGACTCCATCATAGTTCATGTTGGTGTGAATGAGTTGAGATGTACCTCTCTGGACTATATGAAGAGAGACATGATTGAGCTCTCTGAATATGTGTCCCAGGCAGGTATGTCCCTAACTTTGAGCAGCATTTTACCTTTGCCTAGGATGATACCATAATATAAACAAAAAATGATTGACTTCAATAATTGGCTTAGTTTCTGGTGTCATTCTAATGGGATCCAGTTCCTGTCAGCCTGGGATGACATGGTGGATAGACCACACTGCTTTGCCAGAGATGGTCTTCACCTAGCACCTCTAGGCTTTCGGTTGCTGGCTAAGGCACTTGCCTCCCCCATAATGCCTGTTTTAGGAAAGGTCACAACAGCAAATTTCATGATGTGAAAATATCAAACACAAAGAAACTAAGGGTCATGCTGCTAAATGCTAGGAGTTTAAATCAGAAACTGCACTCTCTGAAAGCACTCCCCTCCCTGGAAGATGTTGACATCTGAGCAGCCACAGAAACCTGGCTCAAGGCCACTGAAAGTACCCTGGCCTTGCAAAGCTGCAATGCTTTCCACACTTTCAGACTGCAAACTGAAGGTGTGAAAACCAAAGGAGGTGGAGCATCTATCTTCATTAAAGATAATTACACCTCTAGACTGGTTAGACAAGAAAACTCTATGGAGCTACTCCAAGTCCAAATTACCGTGGGTAAGACACCTCTTCAGATCATCGTCACTTACAGGTCCGCTTTCATGAACAAAGATGCCCAGACAGCTTATTTAGACCTACTTGGGACAATTAAGGTACAACCTAACACCCTAATCATGGGTGACTTCAACTTTCCTTACATTAATTGGGAAACTTATATGAGCACAAACTCACTCGCACAAAAGTTCTTGGACTTTGTTAACTTAAATGCCCTGGAACAAATAGTACACCACCCCACAAGGGGATCCAGTATTCTAGACCTGGCCCTTACCAGTATGAGTGATGAATGCAATGCCTCAGGTGTAGGGCCTACACTGGTTAAATCTGACCATAAATTAGTCATCGTTGAAGTAGCAATAGCACCACAACTCCCCAAAGGAGAAGTAATGTTAAAAAAACTTCACCAAAGCTAACTATACCCTCCTAAAAGAAGGTATAATCGACTTCCAAGTTCCAGTTTCCACATATGGCATTAGTGGCTATACTAAAGTATACTGATGCATTGTATAAACATCTAGACAAATGTATAGACAGATCTGTGCTGGATAAGATTACAACAAGATCCTCAGGAAAAAAACAAATCATCCTGGTGGATGTCTGACATTAATAAATTATTCAAAAAGTGAAAGAAGCTGCTGTTTAAAAATACATAAAAGTGTTATCCCAGAACTGGAAAAGCACCTTCCTCAGCCCAAACAAGCAAATAAGACAACTCATAAAATCTTGAAAGAGCAACTATGAGCAAAATTTAGCAACTGTAGCCAAAGATAACCATAAGGATTTCTTCAGCTACACCCACAACCTAAAAGGTAGGACTCAGATGTGTGCTGAAATAATTGTGGATGGCATCACACACAGTAACCCTGTGGAAATTGCAAACCTGCTAGCAGACAGGTTTGGCAAAAATTTCACCCGCTATCCCCCCCAAGCATACCACAAACCATGTCTTCATCATGTCTTTCTCCCTGCATCTCCAAAGAAAAAATCATCAATACTCTCTCCAAAGCTAAGAACACAGCCTCCATGGGACCAAATGGCATTCCAGACTACATTCTTAATATTCTAAAACAAGACCTATCTACTCCATTAGGCACTCATTTCAACCACAGCCTGTAAAACAATGACTGTTAATCCCCTCTACAAGGGCAGCTTGGCAACAGACCTTGGGTAACTATAGACCCGCATATTTAACTAGCCTCATCTGTAAGGCAATGAAATGAATCATCATGGACCTCATAAATAAGGATATAGGTGACCTCCAAACTCAGGATCTGTCCCAGTTCAGTTTTGTCAATGGGAGGTAATGCCTGTTAAACCTGGTGGACTTCTTCAAGAATGTGACCAGAGCCATAGATGAGGGCACAGCTGTGCGCACAGCCTATCTTGACTTGGCCAAGACCTTCAACACTATCCCACACTCATACTTTATTGACTAACCCTATGCTGTCAAGTGGGTTGTAAACTGGCTCACAGTTTCACAACATCCAGTCAAAGCGGGAGACTTTACATCTACCAGCAGACCTGTCAGCAGTCAGGTCCCACAAGGGTCAGTGCTGGCCCCCTCTTGTTTGGCATATACTTTTCAGATGTCCAGGCCAAAACAGAGAGACAGTGGCTAACCATGTTTGCAGATGACTGCAAATTAAGTGCTGTAATTGAATCCCCTATCACTGTCAGTGTATTTCTAAAGGGGTTTACACAATCCTGTGACTGGTGCCAAAGCATTGGTCTTAAACTAAATGCTAAAAATGTATCATCATTCCGTTCAGCAAAAACAATGTCCCTGCTGATTATAAAATAAACAATAATACCCTAACTACCAATTCAGTAGTGAGAGACCTGGAAACGCAAGTTGACTGTGACCTTAACTTTGATCACCATGTGTCTACTGTGATGAGGAAGACATTCTACATCATTCACCTGATTAGCAAAGGCATTGCCTCATGAGGAAAAGAGGTTATAACTCCCCTGTACTCGTTCCGTCATCAGGCCTATTATTGAATATAATGCTCCCTTTGGTTTGTACCGTACTAGACATTTGCAGCAACTTGAGAGACCTCAGAGATTTCTAACTAAGAAAATTCAAGTTCTCCAGCCCATGTCTTATATGTACAGACTGAAGTTGCTGTCACTGTTCTCAGTAGCATATAGACTACTCAGAGGCAATTTATGTCTGGTTTACAGGACTATCTCTGACCCAAAGCTAATGGAAATGCCGCACATCCATAAGTCAAACAGGACTAGAATCACCCATTCCAGGGACCTCAATCTACCTTGCACATAAGCAGGACCTGCTGGAGAGACAAATGCATCTCTCAGAGCCGCCACTTCTCTGGAATAGGCTTCCAATCCATATCAAGCAGAGCACCTCCATGACCCTGTTTAAGGGCAATCTTGATGACTTAATAGCAAACCGTAAATTTCTAAGGCAAGAAGAAAAAACTGCAACAAACCACATTTGAGTTTAGGTACAACCAAAGGAATAACACGAACAATAGGGACGTTCATACTTTTAATAAAACAAGGCAAAGCTTTCAGGTTTCCCCTTCTTCAGTGCATGCCTTTGGTTAAACCGTAAATTTCTGTCAGGGATTGCCCTAGCTTTTCTCTTGGACATTAGTAGTCCTTGCTAGAAAAATCCTGGGCATAGATGATATCGCTCATTTAGTATTATGTTGTGATTTAATGGCTAGGCTTGTAAAGACCTTTGGGTCAAAAGCCTAGTAACATCCTATGAACCTTTGATCCTATGTCCATGATGTCTGTATGATGGAGCTTTTCTCCCAGGCTCTGATAAAAAATGTAGTGTTCAGTTGGACTTTCCTTGATAAACAAATGCCAATAAAAAAAGTAATGTCTTTCGGCTTTTCCCGGTTAGGGGTTGCCATAGCAGAACTCCGGTCCGCTAATGATTGGCAGTGGATTTTTATGGTGTCGAGTTGCCAGCCCAATGCCCAACCTTCAAAGAAGGCACACCCATTCACGCATGCACCTACCTGCATGTCTTTAATGTTACTTGACCACGGGGAGGACATGCAGACTCCCCACAGAAGGCGCTCCAGCCAAGAATCGAACGGGAAAACCTCTTGCTGTGAGGCAACAATGCTAACTGCTACACCACCATGGCCCAAATGCCAATAATTAAATAAATTAGTTAATTAATAAATAAATAAATAAACAGTAGGTTATCACAGTAATGGGGGATAGTTTCTTAACTAATGAAATAATTTTTTTAAGGTAACTTCTCTCTGCCTTTCACTGTTGCTGCATCCACTTCATCTTCCCACCTCACCAAGGTGATCCACACCCATGGTGTAGTGCTAAGAGTAGAGGTCAGAGAGATCCACCCCTCCAGTCATTGCAGGATTCACTTTACTTCCCACCCCACCAAGGTGGTTCACAACAATGGAGTAGTAGTAAGAGTGGAGGTCAGAGAATCAACCCCTCCAGTCATTGCTGGATTCACTTCACTTCCCACCCATGCAGTAGTGCTAAGAGTGGAGGACAGAGAGATCTCCCCTCCAGACATTGCAAGATGCACATTACTTCACATCCACTCAAGGCAGCCCTAACCTGGAGATAAGGAGGAAGTAGAAACTGGTGGGACACCAAACAGCTGATAGTCAAGCTGCAATGTTGCAGGACTCCCATGTAAAAAGTATAAAGTGTCTAATGTGTGCTTAGTTTTTACATGTCTTTCTTTAGAATATACTATATATAAAAAGTAAAAAGTGAATTTAAGGTTTCTAACTTTGTACAGAGTTGCAGCTCTACCAATAATAACTTAGACAGGAAGAAGAGAAGAATTTACACAAATAATGGAGTCATGGCTTGCTCATATGAAACTAGCTGAACAGTTTTAGTATGTGTTTAAGGATGTGTCTTCAGAAAAGCATGTGTTGACATTACTTGGTGTTAAAGCTGTGTCCATGTATGTATTACTACCTAATACCTCATAAAAATGTCAAAGGTACATTTTGATCCTAACTGCCAGTAGGTAAGTAGTAGGCTAGTTGGCCTATGAGCAATTTTACACCTAGCCAACTTCCCTTTCAAAGATGAGTCAAAGCCTGTGCTTTGTCTCTGTGGGGTAAACACCTTAACCATTATATCAGCCCCCCCCCCCAAAATGGCAATATATGTCATGTATTATGGCAGCCAGAAGGCCAAGGAAGTATGTAGTTTATTATCTGAAAGCGTGCTGACAACAGTGAAGTTATTGTACGTTTAGATAAAATGCTTAGAGATAGATTCAAGGGTGGAATTTGCAGGAGGCTTGCCAGAGTAATATTTTTTTCAGAAATGATTTTAGCATTTCTAAATACTATCACAATGGTTTTAAGAATTGAAACATTACAAAGAGATATGTAACTACTGAAGAAGCATTGGGAATATGTTGAAGCTATACATAAAGCAAATGTACACTCAGATCAGCAAACGTTAAAAAGATTTCCAATGTAACTGTAAATGTCACCTCCCAAAGGCTTCATTACAAACTAGATACATTCTTGTGAGTTAGGAAAATAGGGCACATAAATCTAGTCATACTAAGAGTAATATATAGGGAAACAAAGGCATGTGAAAATGGAAATAAACATCCAATGTTTTTAGCAAGTGAAGAAAAAGGAGAAGAACTGTGTCTGCCTACATTAGAAACTACAAAAAGTGAACATGGATATTAGTACAGTTACACCAATATTTGTCATACATGGAAGAAGGCATCATGTATTGTTTCCTAAGAAGTGCTTTGGAGTTGTAGAGTGAAGTATAAAACATATGAAAATGAGAGCCTTGTCTGAGCTGGGTGAAAATAATGGCTACATGATGCTATGATACTATCATTAGTGGTCCTAATGGAGATTCCACAATTTCTTAGGAAAAATAAAGTGAGCTCAGGGAAGTGATTTATCAACATCATGCAAGAGAAAATCTGAGTAGATGAAATCAAGACCATCTGCAAATGAAGACACTGATAATGAGGAAGAGATTTGGTATTGGACAGTGACTGTATGCGTACTTCAAATGCAGGAAAATAAGTCAGTTTCTAGTCTTGACTTCCTCTTTAGTGCTTTTCAAGAAACTGCCATGTAAATGAGTGAATCTGGAATTTCAAGAAGTCCAGAAAGTCAAGAATACTTGCCGGAACTTCCAAGATGGCTGCACATTGAGTAACAGCTTAAGTCTACCTCTCCCAGTGTGAAAACAAAAACTTAGCAATAAAAAGTAGATCTAGATTTCTGGGTAAATTTCAGTAACTGGCTAATAAGTGCACTGCCTGGATGGCAGGAAAAAGGAAATATAGAGGACCTGAAGGAAAATCAGCTACAAAAGATGATGAAAAATTTGCTGACTGGGAAAAGTACTGTAGCTGTTCAGCAAAAAGCAGTACAAGCTTTAGACATATCTTCCAGTGGGTCTATATTAAAATAGCGAATACCTAAATGCCAACACATAAATAGTGGACCATGAAAACACCGAACGTCCTGAAGCAAGAAACTCGAAATATCAAATTGTCATAGTTGGCCCTTATCTGGTATAGCTCCCTAACGTAAATGTGCAATAGTGACAGACCTTAGGGTTAGGGTGCGGGTTAAGGTAAGTGCATACATAGTAATACATGCAACCTTTACTTTAGAGTTAGAAGTAGGGTTATGTTAAGTGTATGTATAGTAATATAGTTGTGTAGCTGAATGTATATGTAAATTATACTTTTCCCATAGTTGGGTGTTGTTTGTTTATAGTTAGATACATTTATGTGTAGTGATTGTTTGGTTAGGTGAAGTGTAGATATGGGGAAGTTTGGATTATTTATTTTGTTTGGGTAGGTAGTACATAGTCGGCGGTGGGGTTGGCCAACCATGGCAATTCGATATTTCAAATTTCGTGCTTCAGGACTTTCTGTGTTTTCACAGTTCGCTATTTATGTGTAGGCGTTTTGGTATTCACGTAAGTGAGGTTTCGATATTTTAATATAGACCCCTTCCATCAACCTAGAGGAAAGTATAAGGCAACTGCATACAGACCTGATTAAAATAAATGAAAAACTGATGGAGTATAGCAACTCAAACAATGAAGGCTGGAAAAAATGGAAGAAGCTTTAAACAGATATTCAGATAAAGTAAAAAAAACCTGCAAACCTCTAGCAGTCGAAATGAAGAAAAGGCTGACTGAACATGAAACTGCACAAGAAAGGATGTTTCAAAAAATAATAGAAGTAGAGGACAGAGCCTTTTGGGAAAACCTGAGATTTCCTGATGTACCCGAGAAGCTAGAAGGAACAGACTGTAATAATTTTATGAAATCACAAATATGCAACTGGACTGGTATTCCACAGGAAGAATTGTTAATTGAAAGGACACATTGCGTGTATGCTCCAAACCTGACAATGAGAAAACAACCTAGACCTTTAATGATAAAGATGCGCTCTTACCAGCAGAAGGAGTTGATTCTGACAAAACTGTATCAGAAGGACAAAATACTAAAAGTGGGAGACAGCAGAGTGTTTGGGGAGAATGGCTACTCATTGTACACCAGGCAGAAGAGGACTTAATTTATCCCATTATATAGGGAGTGTCAAGAAGCAGACATGAGATTCAAACTGCAGTACCCAGCTATCTTCAAAATCTTTTTTCCTGGAGGAACAAAATTATTTTTTATTGAAGTAAATGCTAAGGAAGAAATACAAAAGTTTGAACAGCAAAAAGTAAGCTATGAAACAGAAGAATATTCTGATTCTTGTTCTTCTGGTAATAAAGACCACAGAGAGACTGTGCCAGGGAAATCTTTTCCAGAGTTTCAACAGAAAATGTTTGAGAGAGTAAAAAAAGCACAAGAATCAACTAGAAGAATCGAGAGTATGTTGGAAATGAAGCAGAGACAGGGTTTGGGAGAAGGAGATGAACAGGAATAGACCAAGAAAATCTGGAAATGTTGGACTTTCTTGGATTTTGTTAAACTTGTAGGGGACTCTAAAAAATATACCCTACTTCATGTCATTAACATTTGGAGAATAAAATCAGTAACTTGGAAATTGACAAACGTAGGATTACAAAGTAATAATTATATTTGTGAAACATGACAGAACAAGAAAATCTGAACATATTGGACTTTTTTTGACTTAAATTTGTAGGAGACTGTAAAGCATATTCCCTACTTCATGTCATTAATGTTCAGAGACATACTCAGGAGAGGTGTAGAGGAGGGAGAAAATCAACTGTAAGTAAAATAATTTTTCTTCCTAATAGTGCTGTTTAAACAGTGCATGATTTGCTTTGCATGTTACAAAGTATTTTGCTTTCAGTTATTTGTAAGTGCAATGGGGATACTAATGTAAATAGCTCCTCCTGTTTTTTTTTCTTTTTGTTTCTTTCTCCCTTCTTCTCTTTCTCCTTGCACAGTTTTAGCAAATGTAGGCAATGCAATATAAAAAAAGATCTGCTTAAAAGTCCATAACAAAAGAAAAATTAGTGTGCTTTTTCTCATTCTTTCATAGGGGAATGACTGGGTTAAGGCCATCCATTAGCTTAATCTAGTAATACATTTTAAGAGAAAGCAAGTAAATGAAAAAGAATATTGAATATTATAAGGATTTTTTCTAGAATTGTTTTATGTCTGGTTCTCATGTCTCTAGCAGACAATCTGATAAAGAGATGTGGCTTGGAGAAAATGTTTTCTGAAAGCATCCAAGTGTTTTCCCAGCTGAGACAGCTATAAAGATAAAACAAAATTAGATAGCACTTAATAGAACCACAGGGTATACCATGTATCTTAACATGGATAAACTTTCTTTTAGATTAACTTGAGCCTGTGAGTGTGGCTGTCAGTTTGGAACATTTGTTCCTATTAGGAAGGAAAAACTTCAATACTTGAATATGTACATAGTTTTGTGTGTTGTTATTAAGTTAATAAGTTTAGGGGGATATTGTGGGTATGTGTATTTTTGTCTGAGGGTTTTCAATAAAACAAAAAGTTCTGTAAGATGTGACACAGGCTCAAAGAACAAGAAGCAATTGTATTAAAGATTAACCTGCCAAACAGGACATACATGTGACACAAAACTGAAACTAGTCTGTTAACAAGAAAGCTTTTATACATAAAATGTGGAAATAGTCTCTCAAGTATATAAAATAACATTACTGGTCTCACAGATAAATACAAAAAAGAAAGAGTAGTGAACTATATTAAAAAATGTGAAAATAGCTATGCTACAGGAGACACACTTGGAAAGAAGTGAACATGTGAATTTGATAAAGAAAGGTTTTCAAGATGGTTATTCAGCAGAATACCTGGGGAAAATTGCAAGAGGAGCTTCATTAGTAATAGAAGAGGATAAAAAGGCAATAATGGTAGATTTGTTGTACTAAGGGGCTACTGGCAAGGGAGGAGCATTACACTAGTATGTATTTATATTCCATCAAAAACTGCTATATTGGAGCTTAAGAAAAAATTCTGGGAGAAATAATTAGGTTTCAGAAAGGAATTTTACTTATAGGTGGGGAATGGAATTTGATTTGGGGTGCCCAAAAGGTAAAATATAACAGAGGAGGTTAAATTTTTAAAGACATTAATGAAAATATTTGGCATGGAAGATATGAATTCAGTACTAGGAGTTCAGAGTGAATTTACATATTATTCCCCAAGATACAAAAACTGGGCTAGGCTAGACAGAATTTACATTTTACAGGAACGTGCATTTAATTGAAGGTCTTGATACATACCCAATAACTATTTCAGATCATGTGCCAATAATAACTAAAATAAAAACACAGGAGAATGAAATAAAAATGAACCACTTGTGCTTTCCCCCATCTCTTGAAAAGAGAGGAATTTAAGGAATACACAGTGGATATGATTTAGGAGCTATTGGAGAAAACAGAAATTTGTTCTGAAAATATAGCTAGGGAGTGAGATGAAATTAAAGTGGAGTTTAAAAATAGGGTGGAAATAAAAGAAAGGGAGTTATGGTTAAGAAGTAACAAGAATTACTTAGAGGGACTGACAAATGTTAAAGTATTGCAAAATAGGGGAAATCTCACAGAAGAAGAAGAGGAGCAACTGCAGAATGCTAAACAGAAAATAAGGGATTACCCTGATAATATGCATGAGTTAAAAAAGATTGTTGTTGAGCAACTGTTTTTGATAATAACTCTCGAACACAAAAATTTTAGCGCAGTGACTCAGGCAACAGAAAGTAAAAAAGGCCGTCACCAAGTGTAGCGAGCCTATAACAAGGAAGATAAGAAGGGATCCTGTAGAAGTATTAGAAACATTTAAGAAATTCTGTTAAACTCTGTATAAAGCAAAGAAATATGGAAATCAAGAAAAGGTACAAATGGAAATGTTTATGGAAGAATTAGATATGCCAAGGTTAGAAGTAGAGGTAGCTCAGTTACTAACAGTTAGGATAGGAGGAGATGAGATAAAATGATGATGTATAACCAACCTACAGGAAAGTTCCCAGAAATAGATGGTTCTTCTGTGGAAGTTTGGAAGCTAGGAGGGAAAAAAACTGTTAACGATCTGGAAGGTTTGCTTTAACAGTATTTTCAGAGGAGGAGAAGTACCAACATCCTGGAAGAAAGTGGTGGTAGCTGTAATACCTAAAGATGGTAAAGATCCATCAGATCCAGCTTCATACAGGCCCATTTCAATATTAAACCATGATTATGAAGTGTTTATGTCTATAATGGCTAAAAGAATGGCATAAATTATGCCAAAATTGATAGATATGAATCAAAGTGATTTTGTGGAGGGGAGGCAAACATTTGACAACGTTAACAGAACACTGATGATCTAGAGGGAAGCAGAATATAAAAAATACTACTGTTTTTGGTGGGTCTTGATGCAGAGAAAGCATTTGACAGAGTAAGCTGGGACTTTATGAGCAGAGCATTGGAAGCATTTCCATTCCCTGATAAAATTATAAGGTTGATTATGAAGCTATATGCGGGATTGGAGGTGAAAATTAAAGTGGGTGGGTCCTCTCTGATAATCTCTGCTTGAGCAGAGGAACCAGGCAGGAGTATCCTTTCTCTCTTTTGTTATTTGCATTATATTTAGAACCACTGGCAAATAAAATAAGGGACTCAGAATTCAAGAATATAATTGGTATGGTTGTCAAGAATAGCTGGCACTATCTGCAGATGACATTATTTTATACCTGACAAAACCAGAAAGGAACATTATATTGCTGTGGAGCAAATTGAGACAGTTTCAAATCTTTTCAGGATCCAAAATTAATGAAGCTAAAACAAAGGCAATAGCGGTAAATTATGTACCCACATATGAATTGGTTCCACAATATCCATACTTATGGGGACATGATAAAATGAAGTATTTAGGAGTATGGATTAAAAATAATTCTGGTGTGGCAGCTAAGGATATGTGGGAAGAAACTAAACAAAAGATAATACAAAAACTGAGAAAATGGAAGTTTTTGTTTTATGGACATGGATAGTAAGATACAGGCAATTAAAATGTCTTTAGTCCCTTTAGTCTTGTACACAGATCAGGGATATTTTTATCAACCAGAAAAGAAGTTGCGGATAGCAATTAATAAAGAGCTGAAGGATTTTATCTGTGAGTGGAAGACCGCAAGAGTCAAGTGAGATAAGCTTACTCTTCCAATAGAACAGGGTGGATTGGGATTACCCAATTTGAAGGGGTATTGCAGAGCAACACAGTTAATGCTGCTATACATAACAGAAGCAGAAAATTATAATTCAGAGTGGAAATAGATGATGATGAAATAGGGGGGAAGCTCAAGAAATGAGGCAAGACATGGATTCTGGATGTAGACTTGAAGGAGAATAACAATAATCATATAGAATATTATATTTGTAAAGTAGCAGAAAGTATTCTAAGAACTAAGCCAACATGGGAATGGAGATTCTGCTGATATGGATGACTGCAATTAGGGATACCTCAAAGTATAAATCAGTTTAATAATTTTAATAAAGAGAGGTTATTGCAACAGGTCATTGATGAGTAGCAGTACTTTTACTTTGATACTAGCTAACTACATAACCTAGAGCAGCATATACAAATACAAATCAGTTTAAATAATTGTAATGTTTATGTGGTTGGCTATAAACTGATTGGACATTTGTATATACTGTATACTGTATACTGTGTGCATAAAACTACTGCTTCCTGTAAGTATACCTGTGTACAACTATCTACTCTCTCTTTTTGTTATGCATATTGTACCTATATCAGTTGTTTTTAACATTGCTCTTTCTATACGTTGTCAGCTTTTGTATTGAAACTGTTATATATTGCTCAATGTGCAAACAAAGCTGTGAATCCTTATGTGCATTGGATTAAAGCTGGAAAGGGTCTGTAGACTAGCTCACTAACCCAATTAACAATGTAAGTGAGTAAATCAATAAATAAATCAGTAAATGATCTTGCCTTAGAACAATGGATATTTCCAAGTCCTTGAACTCCATTAACTGAGTTTTAAAATTCCTGCACAAATTGTAATCTTGCCCTATAATGTATTAGTTTGTGGTCACAAAACTATTTGATATTTGTTATCACAAAAAACATCTGAATCTGGCTGCAGTGCACTGCATTATTCTGTTAGCATCATCTACTTGTCAGTGATCAGCTATGGCTGCTTACAGCTTACCAGATGTACAAAAGTATTCAGAAAATCTAATCTCCAAACCAGAGCCCATTGGACTGCTGTTTTTGCATAATCCTTTCCTCCAAAGTTTAAACCTAGATTTGTTATTGCTGAAGTCTAGATCCAGAAGTTTAGTAACTGTGAGCCATCCATGTGTGCATCTCTTGAAATACGCTGCCATTTAATGTCATTCTCAATGTTTAATCTGGACCAAATTGTGCAAAATGGATGGTTTAGCTAAGCAGGCAGACACAAAGAACTTTGCAGTCTGAAGCATTGGTGATGGGGCAATCTAAAGAGCAAATCTTACACTGGCTAGGACTTTCACATGACGCATATGCAGAGTGCCAGATAAAACTGTAGACAGTTGATTTTAACTACACAAGCTGCAATCACTGAAGTTAGAAATTTTATTATGTAAAATTTTGAGGTCATAAAATCACTGCATTGACTTTAAATATTGTATTAGATACTGTCAACATAGCTTTATACCTATTTCATAATAACTAAAAAAGTGGTTTAAAGTATGAAATGTAAAATCTGCCTTTTTGGATGGAAAATTAAATGTTGTTGAACAGAATTTCTTGGAAGCCATCTGCAGCACAGCCTATTCCATTGATCAGTCAATCAACAAAAAAATAAAATAAACCAAGCATCTAAACTAGATAAACCATGCAAGCCAGAAGTAAACTTGTAGCTCTGTGTAGTGGGGCAGAAACACCTGCACCATCCCCCAGGTGGGTGTCATGCAGGCATCAACCCTGCCTCTTATATTTTGACTTGGTTACCATTGTTAGAAATAAGTAAAGTAATGGCAGCACTCAGTGAAATCTTCTTTTGAACAGTTACAAACAAGCAATTCATATCATCAATAGATTAGTGCCAGATAAATTATGTTCATATGCTCCATCTTCGACAGTTACAGCATTAAATAAAACCAAACATTACCATGGCTCCTAGTGAATTCACAAATCACAACATGGTACAGGATAACAACAAGAAGGATATAGGAGACCTTCAAAGAATTGACCCGACCCAGTTTGGTTTTGCTAAAGGGAGATCCTGTCTGTTGAACCTAAACAAAAAGTATAAACCCAACTCTTGCTGAAGACGTTTCAGGTCAAAATAGAATAGAAGAAGCTGAGGAGAATCCTGAAAATGACATCACGGCAAAAGAAAAACTGTTAAAATGTGAAAAGTATACATAACATGCAGCGATTGGATGGAATTGCTTTCCCTAAATTTTCTATTGGATATAACAATTGAATTCACTACTTCCTAGTTACTGAGTATTGCTCATTCGTGCTTCATTGGATTGGTGCAGACCGAAAGGTCTGCATGTTATGTAGACTTTTTACTGGTGTTCCAGCGATTTGATACAATTGCTCTCGCTAAAAACATTTTTTTCTAATGGACATAACAAATTGAAGTCTCTATTTCCTAGTTACTGTTACTTGTTCATTTGTGATTTGCTGGCCTAAGAAGGTGTGTAACCTTGAAGCCTTAGGATTGGGTAATCTTAAGTTTTTTAAGCAATAGTAGCCTCTGAACTCTATGATCTGAAAAAGGTGAGTTTTGCCGAAAGCGCTTATCATTTAGAGGCTATGTAAATTTTGATATTCAAGTTTTAAGTTATTAATTAAAGTTTTATTTCACATTTTAACAGCTTTTCTTTTGCCGTGGTGTCATTTTCAAGATTCACATCAGCTGTCTGTTGAAACTGGTGGGCTTCTTTGAGACTGTCACCAAAGCCCTGGATGAAGGCAAATCTGTGCATACAGCCTACCTAGACTTGGCCAAGGTCTTTGACACAATCCCTTACTCAGGCATCATTGACAACTCACCCAGCTGGGGATCAACCCATATACTGTCATGTGGGTTGCAAACTGGCTCACCGAGAAAACACATACAGTCAAAATAGGGGACTCCACCTCCAGCAGCAAACCTATTACCAGTGGTGTTACAAAGGGATCGGTGCTGGGGCCCATATTGTTTGCAATCTACTTCTCAGATGTACAGGCAAAAACAAAAGATCTGTGGCTGATAAACTTTGCTGATAACTGCAAACTGGGAGCAGTCATTGTGTCCCCAAATGATGTCAACATTTTACAAGAAGGACTTACGCAAACCAGTGATTGTTACCAAAGTCATGGTCTTAAACTCAATGCAAAAATACCACCAATAATAGCAGTCTACATCCTCTTTGCAGTCTGCAATTTTCTACTCTCATGATGATGGAAGGAGACTACTGGCAGTAGGGCTGCAGCAGCCTTCTTTTATGAACCTCAGTTTTACAGTTCATGCCATTATGAACTATGGCTGCATGGTGACGTAGTGGAAATAACTCTGCTTTACAGCTCAAAGGACCACTGTTCACATTTTAACTCCAATCACATTTCCAAAAATATAGTGATTGATTGATTACACTAAATTATCCTCACACACACACACACACACACACACACACACACACACACACACACACACACACACACACACACACACACACACACACACACACACACACACACACACACACACACACACCCAGACACATATATGCATCCATGCCTACGTGTGTGTGTGTGTGTGTGTGTGTGTGTGTGTGTGTGTGTGTATATATATATATATATATATATATATATATATATATATATATATATATAGATAGATATATAGATCCACTTTTAAATTTTGAAATTCCAAAACCTCAAACCTCTAATTCCCGAAGACCAGAAGTTCGACGTTTTTGAATCTTGAAAAAACATCTAAAACAATAAAACTTCATAAATCACATTTTTGTGGGAGGGCAAGCCCCCTTGCACTCCCACACCCCTGCTACTTAAATATACCAACTCTGAGATCAGACTACAGTGAAAAGAATGGTAAAGTTCCCGTTCCACACTGTACACAATCTCCATTGACAAGTTTCGAGATTCCAAAACTTCGAACTTCTAGGCTTCAGGATTTAGAGTTTCGAGGTTGTGGAATTTCAAAATTTAAAAGTGGACCTATATATATATATATATATATATATATATATATATATATATATATATATATATTTATTTACATACATACACATACTTGCATACACACTGAATTATCCCTATGTATGTCATGTTTACTCTTGTGTTATAGCCTGGGCTTTGGCTAAAAATGGTCTGAGGATCAGTGTACTATGTTGGTAAACAAATAAATAAAATAAAGCTTCTCATATTTGCCATTACTTCACTTTACTAGCAGTTCTCTAACACATAATATATTTGCTGCAGGGTTTGGACAATAAGACAGGTTAAAACGCAAGCAATGAATCACAAGGCACAACTTTCATTAAAAAAATAGACTATTACAATGAGTCATACTAGTTACTTGTTAGCATAAAATTTGATGGGTTCTGTGTAACATACATTGCCCATCCATTGTGCAGTATTTTGTTTTCATTCATAAAACTAAATAATAAATCAGTTTATACAAAGTGACTGTACAATGTTAGTGGACAATACATCATTTTGTAGACTAAGACCGATGTAACCGATCCAGTGTCTGAGAAATTGGAAGCTAGTCATAATTTCCTTATCACTGGTATGAGATACACAGATATGTTTTTCATAGTGCATACCTTCTGTAAAATGTGATCTAATTTCTGAATTAAACTCTTGCAGATGAAAACCATAGTGTTTAACTAGGTGCAGCTTTGTAAATAAAGCCTAAAGTGTTTTCTATACAATTGCAGGTATTAGCTTAGACAAAGAGCATGGTATGTCATTTTGTCGTGGTACTTGTGTTTGCACCTATACCTGTGTTATTAAATAAATGAAATTCCTAAGAAGGTCTCTGATGTTAGATACATGATATTTGTGAATTAATGACAAATATTATACTTATATTAGTAAATAAGCTTTACAGACAGTGTCTTGATGTTGTACTTAGAGAATATGATGTTGAAAGACTACAAGGCACACAGAGAACACCTTCAGAATGGTCGATGTTTTGTAAATAATTTAACTGGATATTTTATATTACTAGACCGAGTTTTATTTACTTTTAAGTATTTTTCAGTGACATTTCTGTTAGGTAATAGCTTTCCATGAAATATCACATGTATCAGGCATGGATTCAAATACCTAAAAGACTTAAGGGTGAAGGATATACATAATCATATTGTACAGAAATGACATGTCGCACATATATGCAGCTGCATCTGGTTGAATAAATTGAACTGTTTATCTGCCTGTCTGTCTGTTTCTATGTCTATCTTTCTATCTATCTACTTATTAATTTATTATTTTATGCTTTGTTTGGCAGATTAGTCCAATAAGTCTGTGACCTCTTTTCCAGAGGAGACACACAATGCTATTCCTTCTGATTAGACTAGTTTTGATCAAGGCTTCTGGTGAACTTCCCATACTCTCTTGATAAGTACCATGGCATCTTTTATAACCACCTGAGCTACAAGCAACACAGGTAGATAGGGTCTTGCTTTAATGTCTCCTTCAAAGAATGGTGCACACAAAAGAATGTAACACCCCCTTATGTTGTACTGCAGTGTCATCACTGGAAAACTTAATCTAGTCATCTGGTGAAGGAAAAGAACCCACTGCATTATGATCTTCCAGCATCAAAGGCAAGAATGCAAGCTCTTGAGCCACTGACACTGTATATATTCACTTACAGAAGAAAGACAAGAAACACCTGGTGCTGGTACATCACAAGACCTGCAAGATACTGTGTTCTGCACAGTGAATTTAGTAATTTAGTCTGTCTTCTTAGGGTGGTACAAGGGCTTGTCCTGCAAACCTCATGTGTATCATTAGCATGCAGGGCAAGTACAGTCCTCATTCAGCTATTTTTGGCATCCGCTGAAGTTTCTAAATACAAGCATATTTGTGTACATATGTGTACTTGTGTGTATGTGCATTTTTGCATGTGCAAGTTTGTGTGTGTGTGTGTGTGTGTGTGTGTGTGTGTGTGTGTGTGTGGGTGTGTGTGGGTGTGTGTGTGTGTGTGTGTGTGTGTCTGTGTTCAGGCACACGTGTATACCTGTCTGTGCTGTGGCATGCTATTTAACTTACAAGTGTGCTTGGTTTATGGGCATTTGGTCTGTAAACAATATGTCACATCAGACCAGAGAGTCATTTTTCCAATAACATGTTTGTAAGATGAATTCACTATTGCAGATTTTCTGCCATCATCTCTTTGTTTTTCTAGTTATTGGGTAGTCATGAGATATGTGTAAGTTATGCAAGTTTTCGCTAATGATGTGTGCTATTTTACATGTCTATGTTGTGAGATCTAGCTTTTCTTTCGTGACAGCTTTAAACTGATGTAATCTACTTCTGCAAACATATACACTGAAATCCTTATTTAAAAATAATTGTTCCTGTATTTATTGACGCAGAAACTCTGACAATGGCAAGCAACAACACCTTTCAGAATCCTTTGACACATAACAGCAATACAGGTTTGTGAATAACAGGATTTATGTTCATAATTTCCTTAATAGATAACACAAGAACTCTCACAAAATACTTCATGATTTCTGACAGTCAGACTGCAAAATCTGTCAATTTTCATCATACTATGATTAAAATAACCAAGGAGAGAGAACACTGTCAAATTCTTCTGGGAGATAAGATAAAGAACATTAAAATCAAATACAAAAATGACAGCTAAATGTCATATGTACTTTTCTTTTTAGTAAGACAGTAAAAATATTTACTAACCTAACAAATACTCAGAGTTTATAGCTTCTAAGTAACTGAAATATTTTGCATAAATGAAAGAGAAATACTGTTACAGTTCTACATCATTTGCAGTTTCCTGAAAATATAGTCTGAGACTTAAAAATGAATCATTGTTCTAAAGACCCATTGTGAATCTTTGCTGTCATTAAAGAGACAGTTTGTATGCGGCTTGGGTTTTGAAAATCTGGGTACCAAAGAGCTTTACACACAAATAGAATGTTAAGTTATTTTTCAGATCAATATTTAGTTGGTCCTGCTGTAGCTTAGCATAAATGCTTGTAAGGCACTATTGGTGACTAGCGGGTCTAAGGTTAAATCAATAGTACAAATGAAATGGAAGCTTAACTCAGTACATTCTGAAGCTTTAATTATGAAGAAGGAAACTGATGGTAAAAAATGTGTCATCAAGAGGGAATTATGTCGAAGTAAACATTTAAATGTTTGGCTATTTATATTTTCAGTTCTCTCTGTGCAATTGTGACTATTTCAGAGTAGGCAAAAAGCACTGGAATCCTATCAGTAAGGGTCGCACTGTTGTAAGTGTCACAGAAATTAAATTCCACTCATTTGCTTGCTAAATTACTAAGGTTTGGCACAAGCCTGAGCTAAACAGGAATATTGCTTCAAATTACCATCTCAGAACTCATTTATGGCAAAATCTGTTATACATTGTATATGCAGCATAAAGGAAGTTACAGATACTGTGTGAAATATGTTTGTGGCTTTAGGCCTTCTTACATCATGGCTGAAAAAATTAGAATAGTTTTCATAATCCTAAAAAATTATGACAGAAATTGTTAATTAGGTCAATCTGCATTTCACACATTAATCCCAAAAAGTGTAAAGTTTCTGAATATAGATTCTCAAGTTCATTTCTCTTATCAATTTATTCATAGGTTCATAGGTTGGTACTAGGCTATCGGCCCTAGGGCCTATACAAGCCTAGCCATAACAATTCCCTGGCTATTTCTTCCCACAGTATTTACTTCCCTGGACCCCTGTCTAGCAGGGTGCCTGATGTGATCCCCAGGGTAAATTTCCTATCTCTCATCCAATCGTCAAGGTTCCTTTTGAAGAGGGCCAAAGAGGTGCTCTGCTTGACATGTATGGGCAGTCTATTCCAGAGTTTGGGGAGTGTCTGGGTCAGGAACCTATTTATTTATTTATTGCGTTATTTATTTATTGACATTTGATGACCAGGAAAGTCCGACTGGATCAGGAACCCATTTTCAGCAGAGGCCCAGGGAGAAAAGCTCCACACAAAGATAGACATTACTAGAATGTACACTTTACATACATACTTTACATACAGAATATTGGAAGATCCAGTTTAACATACATACATTGGCATACAAGTCAAGCCATGTTATAATTTAACATATGAGTAGTAAAATTAACTTTGCAGTCAAAGATTTTATACATTACTAATGAGTAGATTAAGTCATTATGGATTTGGTATGCTATGGATTTGTTCTATAGGCTATGAAGAGTAGAGAGTATAAGCTGAGTTCTGATTCAGGCAAGTATGATAATTGAGGACAGAGGTATAGATAAGTTTGGAAAAGTTGATGTTAGGAATAAGGATGGTTAGCTGGAGTAGGTGTTGTGTAAAATAGGAATATATGAATCTAAGGATTCATTAGGAGAAGTGTTAGGATGTGCTTTCAGAATGCTGGATAGGGGAAGGGGAAATGAAATAGGAATTTAGAGTGTTAGTTATTAGTTAAGGGACAGACAGAACTGAATCAAGGTCATATGGGGCCCTAGACAGGACACTGGACTGGGGCCCCTGTCACATGATGTCACAACATCGTTGTACCCCCCAAAAATGTCTTTAATTAAATAAAATAAAATTAATTAATTAAATGTCTCACAGATGAATTTGTCTCTTATAGAGAAGTCTTGCTCATTGGTTTGTTCATTGTCATGGAATAATTTCTGTTTCATTGTTCGTCTTCCTTTAGCTGCATAGGTATGGTTGGTAGTCATCATTTCTTTGGCTTCTCTTTCATAGCGAATCAAATGAATCTGTAATTTTTTGCATGTATTCAAGTAGTGAGCTGTAAAGGATATGCACCATGGAGGTTCTTCTTTCACTTTTTTATCCTTTTTAAAACAAGAGAAGGACCTCTCCATTGGCATCAGCAACAGACATACACAGGAATATATGGAGCAGTTTCAACATTGGGGAATGCTTCCTCTAGGTCTTTGTCAGCGATATACTATTTCATTTATACAGGGCTGTCAATGCAAATCTGTGAAATTAAAGAGGAGAACTGCAAAAATTCTGCTGTGAAACCCTCTTCCGGATCATCTGCATAGCACTTTTGTAAGCTTTTTGCAAAGCTGCGTAAGTCATTCTGTGACACTGGTAATTTCAAGTTTTAAATTCTAAAGCAGTTATGAAGTACTTCATAGGACTGGCATCTTTTTAATTTTACAGCTAGACTATCTGTAATTATGTTAAATGTCTCAAAGATGAATTTGTGTATAGCAAAGAAATCCTGTTCACTGGTTTGTGCTTCATCATGGAATAGTTTTGGTTTCCTTGTTCATCTTCCTTCAGCTGGATAGGTATGGTTGGTAGTCATTTCTTTCACTTCCCTTTCATAGGAGTCAAATGAATCTCTCATTTTGTATGTACTCAATTAGTGAGCTGTAAAAGGTAACCACTTCATCAAGAGAAATATTCATGTCTTGTAAATTCTTGCTTGTTGCATTGTGTTTCCAGTACATTTCCCCACAGAACAAGAAGAACATTTTCAAAAGAATTTAGTTGGTCTGCAAGAACTTTTGCCTCATGTTGCACACCTTTTTGTTCATTGGTAGACCTCTCCAACAACCTGAGTGCTTCAGAGACATAAAGGAAACCTCTTTGCAATGCTTTTCTCGCATCAGCATTACCAGCCCATCTTGTCGAAGACAGTTGCTTTACAGAAAGATTTCCAGGAACATACTTAAGTTGGTGATTCAGAATTTCCCACCTGTGGTTTGAACTTGAGAAAAATGTGTAAATATGTTCCATAAGATTAAAGAAAGACACAGCTTTTGCACAAGACTCTGCAGTGCAAGTTCCCACTAGATTTAGTGAATGTGCTGAGCAAGGTGTATACTCTGCCAGTGGATTGATAGCACAAGGTCTAGCCTGTAAGCCAGTGCATTTACCAGACATGTTGCTAACATTATCATAGCTCTGGCCTTGGCAGCTGTGAATGTCAATATTTTTCTCATATAGTACTGCTGTATGAGAGTGAATAGGAACAAATCCTAAGAATCTTTCCATAGGCCCATCTTTCTTGACATATCATATAACCAGGAGTGGCCTTAGGTCAACTGGTGCCCTAGACAAAAGGGCTCCATGGTGCCCCCTACCACACCATCTGGTGTCCCCATCCTGGTCTACCTACACCAAATATATACTGGAAAAGTGCCCCTGCTACAGCGGTGCCCTAGGTGGCTGCCTAGTTGGCCTATGCCTAAGGCCGGCTATGCATATAACAATTAACAGCTGGTCAGTGTGGCTGAGAGCTGGTGTTAAGCCAACAACAAGAGAAAAAACTTGGCCTCTTTGACTTCCAGAAGTATTGTGTCCAGAATCTTGGCTCCCATTAGCTGTATAAATTCCTCAAATATAGATGAGGACATGTACCTGCTAAACCCTCTTCCTGCACTTCCATACTTCTTAATGTGTTCATGAAGAAAAGGCTTAAACTGAAAGAGGAGTTTGAGGAAACCCAGAAAGTTTCCATTCTGTGTGGAACCAAACAGCTCATCAGTCCCTCTAAATGGTAGACTACATTCAGCAAGGAACTTTATCAATGTCACAACCTTCTTAAAACTTCTTTCCAGTATTTTTGTTCATGACCTACTTGTTTTACAAGGGCACAGTCTATCAGGCTTTTGATGATGTGCTCTTAACTTAAATTTGAAGACATATTTGTGATGATCAGCAGAATTTTCATGTTTATAAAACCTTACTGCTGCATTCCTCCAGTCATTAAAGCCTGCTGCAGCAAGAGCATGAAGTAAAGTACTGTACAGTTACAAGGCACACAGAACACAGTGAGCATGAGGTAAAGTACTGTACAGTTACAAGACACACAGAACACAGTGAGCATGAGGTAAAGTACTGTACAGTTACAAGGCACACAGAACACAGTGAGCATGAGGTAAAGTACTGTACAGTTACAAGGCACACAGAACACAGTGAGCATGAGGTAAAATACTGAACAGTTACAAGGCACACAGAACACAGAGAGCATGAGGTAAAGTACTGTACAGTTACAAGGCACACAGCGCACAGTGAGCATGAGGTAAAATACTGAACAGTTACAAGGCACACAGAACACAGTGAGCATGAGGTAAAGTACTGTACACTTGCAAGGCACACAGAACACATTGAGCATGAGGTAAAGTACTGTACAGTTAAAAGGCACACAGAACACAGTGAGCATGAGGTAAAGTACTGTAGAGTTACAAGGCACACAGAACACAGTGAGCATGAGATAAAGTACTGTACAGTTACAAGGCACAGAGAACACAGTGAGCATGAGGTAAAGCACTGTAAAGTTACAAGGCACACAGTACACAGTGAGCATGAGGCAAAGTACTGTACAGTTACAAGGCACACAGTACACAGTGAGCATGAGGTAAAGTACTGTACAGTTACAAGGCACACAGAACACAGTGAGCATGAGGTAAAGTACTGTACAGTTACAAGGCCCACAGTACACAGTGAGCATGAGGTAAAGTACTGCACAGTTACAAGGCACACAGTACACAGTGAGCATGAGGTAAAGTACTGCACAGTTACAAGGCACACAGTACACAGTGAGCATGAGGTAAAGTACTGCACAGTTACAAGGCACACAGTACACAGTGAGCATGAGGTAAAGTACTGCACAGTTACAAGGCACACAGTACACAGTGATCATGAGGTAAAGTACTGCACAGTTACAAGGCACACAGAACAAAGTGAGCATGAGGTAAAGTACTATACAGTTACAAGGCACACAGAACACAGTGAGCATGAGGTAAAGTAATGTACAGTTTACAAGGCACACAGAACACAGGGAGCATGAGGTAAAGTACTGTACAGTTTACAAGGCACACGGAACACAGGGAGCATGAGGTAAAGTACTGTACAGTTACAAGGCGCACAGAACACAGTGAGCATGAGGTAAAGTACTGTACAGTTACAAGGCACACAGAACTCAGTGAGCATGAGGTAAAATACTGTACAGTTACAAGGCACACAGAACACAGTGAGCATGAGGTAAAGTACTGTACAGTTACAAGGCACACAGCACACAGTGAGCATGTGGTAAAGTACTGTACAGTTTACAAGGCACACGGAACACAGGGAGCATGAGGTAAAGTACTGTACAGTTTACAAGGCACACGGAACACAGGGAGCATGAGGTAAAGTACTGAACAGTTACAAGGTGCACAGAACACAGTGAGCATGAGGTAAAGTACTGTACAGTTACAAGGCACACAGAACTCAGTGAGCATGAGGTAAAATACTGTACAGTTACAAGGCACACAGAACACAGTGAGCATGAGGTAAAGTACTGTACAGTTACAAGGCACACAGTACACAGTGAGCATGAGGTAAAGTACTGTACAGTTACAAGGCACACAGTACACAGTGAGCATGAGGTAAAGTACTGCACAGTTACAAGGCACACAGAACACAGTGAGCATGAGGTAAAGTACTGCACAGTTACAAGGCACACAGAACACAGTGAGCATGAGGTAAAGTACTGTACAGTTACAAGGCACATGGAACACAGTGAGCATGAGGTAAAGTACTGTACAGTTACAAGGCACACAGAACACAGTGAGCATGAGGTAAAGTACTGTACAGTTACAAGGCACACGGAACACAGGGAGCATGAGGTAAAGTACTGTACAGTTACAAAGCACACAGAACACAGTGAGCATGAGGTGACATACTTTATAGTTACAAGGCACACAGAACAGTGAGCATGAGGTAAAGTACTGTACAGTTACAAGGCACACAGTACACAGTGAGCATGAGTTAAAGTACTGTACAGTTACAAGGAACACAGTGAGCATGAGGTGACATACTGTACAGTTACAAGGCACACCGTACACTGTGAGCTTGAGGTAAAGTACTGTTCAGTTACAAGGCACACAGAACACAGTGAGCATGAGGTGAAGTAATGTACAGTTACAAGGCACACAGAACACAGTGAGCATGAGGTAAGGTACTGTACAGTTACAAGGCACACAGAACGCAGTGAGCATGAGGTAAAGTACTGTACAGTTACAAGGCACACAGAACACAGTGAACATGAGGTAAAGTACTGTACAGTTACAAGGCACACAGAACACAGTGAGCATGAGGTGACATACTACACAGTTTACAAGGCACACAGAACACAGTTAGCATGAGATGATGTACTGTACAGTTACAAGGCACACAGTGAGCATGAGGTGACGTACTGTACAGTTTACAAAGCACACAGAACACAGATAGCATGAGGTGACGTACTGTACAGTTACAAGGCACACAGAACACAGTGAGCATGAGGGAAAGTACTGTACAGTTACAAGGCACACAGAACACAGTGAGCATGAGGTAAAGTAATGTACAGTTACAAGGCACACAGAACACAGTGAGCATGAGGTAAAGTACTGTACAGTTACAAGGCACACAGAACACAGTGAGCATGAGGTGATGTACTGTATAATTTACAAGGCACACAGAACACAGTGAGCAAGAGGTGACATACTGTACAGTTGCAAGGCACACGGTACACAGTGAGCATGAGGTAAAGTACTGTACAGTTACAAGGCACACAGAACACAGTGAGCATGAGGTGAAGTACTGGACAGTTACAAAGCACACAGATCACAGTGAGCATGAGGTGACGTACTTTATAGTTACAAGGCACACAGAGCAGTGAGCATGAGGTAAAGTACTGTACAGTTACAAGGCACACAGTACACAGTGAGCATGAGTTAAAGTACTGTACAGTTACAACGAACACAGTGACCATGAGGTGACATACTGTACAGTTACAAGGCACACCGTACACTGTGAGCTTGAGGTAAAGTACTGTTCAGTTACAAGGCACACAGAACACAGTGAGCATGAGGTAAAGTACTGTACAGTTACAAGGCACACAGAACACAGTGAGCATGAGGTAAAGTACTGTACAGTTACAAGGCACACAGAACACAGTGAGCATGAGGTAAAGTACTGTACAGTTACAAGGCACACAGAACACAGTCAGCATGAGGTGACGTACTACACAGTTACAAGGCACACAGAACACAGTGAGCATGAGGTGACGTACTGTACAGTTTACAAGGCACACAGAACACAGCATGAGGTGACGTACTGTACAGTTACAAGGCACACAGTGAGCATGAGGTGACATACTGCACAGATACAAGGCACACAGAACACAGTGAGCATGAGGTGATGTACTGTACAGTTTACAAGGCACACAGAACACAGTTAGCATGAGGTGATGTACTGTACAGTTACAAGGCACACAGTACACAGTGAGCATGAGGTAAAGTAATGTACAGTTACAAGGCACACAGAACACAGTGAGCATGAGGTAAAGTACTGTACAGTAACAAGGCACACAGAACACAGTGGGCATGAAGTGATGTACTGTACAATTTACAAGGCACACTGAACACAGTGAGCAAGAGGTGACATACTGTACAGTTGCAAGGCACACAGTACACAGTGAGCATGAGGTAAAGTACTGTACAGTTACAAGGCACACAGAACACAGTGAGCATGAGGTGAAGTACTGGACAGTTACAAGGCACACAGAACACAGTCAGCATGAGGTGACGTACTGCACAGTTACAAGGCACACAGAACACAGTGAGCATGAGGTGACGTACTGTACAGTTTACAAGGCACACAGAACACAGCATGAGGTGACGTACTGTACAGTTACAAGGCACACAGTGAGCATGAGGTGACATACTGCACAGATACAAGGCACACAGAACACAGTGAGCATGAGGTGATGTACTGTACAGTTTACAAGGCACACAGAACACAGTTAGCATGAGGTGATGTACTGTACAGTTACAAGGCACACAGTACACAGTGAGCATGAGGTAAAGTAATGTACAGTTACAAGGCACACAGAACACAGTGAGCATGAGGCAAAGTACTGTACAGTTACAAGGCACACAGAACACAGTGGGCATGAGGTGATGTACTGTACAATTTACAAGGCACACTGAACACAGTGAGCAAGAGGTGACATACTGTACAGTTGCAAGGCACACAGTACACAGTGAGCATGAGGTAAAGTACTGTACAGTTACAAGGCACACAGAACACAGTGAGCATGAGGTGAAGTACTGGACAGTTACAAAGCACACAGATCACAGTGAGCATGAGATGATGTACTTTATAGTTACAAGGCACACAGAGCAGTGAGCATGAGGTAAAGTACTGTACAGTTACAAGGCACACAGTGCACAGTGAGCATGAGTTAAAGTACTGTACAGTTACAACGAACACAGTTACCATGAGGTGACATACTGTACAGTTACAAGGCACACCGTACACTGTGAGCTTGAGGTAAAGTACTGTTCAGTTACAAGGCACACAGAACACAGTGAGCATGAGGTAAAGTACTGTACAGTTACAAGGCACACAGAACACAGTGAGCATGAGGTAAAGTACTGTACAGTTACAAGGCACACAGAACACAGTGAGCATGAGGTAAAGTACTGTACAGTTACAAGGCACACAGAACACAGTGAGCATGAGGTGACGTACTGTACAGTTTACAAGGCACACAGAACACAGCATGAGGTGACGTACTGTACAGTTACAAGGCACACAGTGAGCATGAGGTGACATACTGCACAGATACAAGGCACACAGAACACAGTGAGCATGAGGTAATGTACTGTACAGTTTACAAGGCACACAGAACACAGTTAGCATGAGGCGATGTACTGTACAGTTACAAGGCACACAGTACACAGTGAGCATGAGGTAAAGTACTGTACAGTTACAAGGCACACAGGAAACAGTGAGCATGAGGTAAAATACTGAACAGTTACAAGGCACACAGAACACAGAGAGCATGAGGTAAAGTACTGTACAGTTACAAGGCACACAGCGCACAGTGAGCATGAGGTAAAATACTGAACAGTTACAAGGCACACAGAACACAGTGAGCATGAGGTAAAGTACTGTACACTTGCAAGGCACACAGAACACATTGAGCATGAGGTAAAGTACTGTACAGTTAAAAGGCACACAGAACACAGTGAGCATGAGGTAAAGTACTGTAGAGTTACAAGGCACACAGAACACAGTGAGCATGAGATAAAGTACTGTACAGTTACAAGGCACACAGAACACAGTGAGCATGAGGTAAAGCACTGTAAAGTTACAAGGCACACAGTACACAGTGAGCATGAGGCAAAGTACTGTACAGTTACAAGACACACAGTACACAGTGAGCATGAGGTAAATTACTGTACAGTTACAAGGCACACAGAACACAGTGAGCATGAGGTAAAGTACTGTACAGTTACAAGGCACACAGAACACAGTGAGCATGAGGTGAAGTAATGTACAGTTACAAGGCACACAGAACACAGTGAGCATGAGGTAAGGTACTGTACAGTTACAAGGCACACAGAACGCAGTGAGCATGAGGTAAAGTACTGTACAGTTACAAGGCACACAGAACACAGTGAACATGAGGTAAAGTACTGTACAGTTACAAGGCACACAGAACACAGTGAGCATGAGGTGACATACTACACAGTTTACAAGGCACACAGAACACAGTTAGCATGAGATGATGTACTGTACAGTTACAAGGCACACAGTGAGCATGAGGTGACGTACTGTACAGTTTACAAAGCACACAGAACACAGATAGCATGAGGTGACGTACTGTACAGTTACAAGGCACACAGAACACAGTGAGCATGAGGGAAAGTACTGTACAGTTACAAGGCACACAGAACACAGTGAGCATGAGGTAAAGTAATGTACAGTTACAAGGCACACAGAACACAGTGAGCATGAGGTAAAGTACTGTACAGTTACAAGGCACACAGAACACAGTGAGCATGAGGTGATGTACTGTACAATTTACAAGGCACACAGAACACAGTGAGCAAGAGGTGACATACTGTACAGTTGCAAGGCACACGGTACACAGTGAGCATGAGGTAAAGTACTGTACAGTTACAAGGCACACAGAACACAGTGAGCATGAGGTGAAGTACTGGACAGTTACAAAGCACACAGATCACAGTGAGCATGAGGTGACGTACTTTATAGTTACAAGGCACACAGAGCAGTGAGCATGAGGTAAAGTACTGTACAGTTACAAGGCACACAGTACACAGTGAGCATGAGTTAAAGTACTGTACAGTTACAACGAACACAGTGACCATGAGGTGACATACTGTACAGTTACAAGGCACACCGTACACTGTGAGCTTGAGGTAAAGTACTGTTCAGTTACAAGGCACACAGAACACAGTGAGCATGAGGTAAAGTACTGTACAGTTACAAGGCACACAGAACACAGTGAGCATGAGGTAAAGTACTGTACAGTTACAAGGCACACAGAACACAGTGAGCATGAGGTAAAGTACTGTACAGTTACAAGGCACACAGAACACAGTCAGCATGAGGTGATGTACTGCACAGTTACAAGGCACACAGAACACAGTGAGCATGAGGTGACGTACTGTACAGTTTACAAGGCACACAGAACACAGCATGAGGTGACGTACTGTACAGTTACAAGGCACACAGTGAGCATGAGGTGACATACTGCACAGATACAAGGCACACAGAACACAGTGAGCATGAGGTGATGTACTGTACAGTTTACAAGGCACACAGAACACAGTTAGCATGAGGCGATGTACTGTACAGTTACAAGGCACACAGTACACAGTGAGCATGAGGTAAAGTAATGTACAGTTACAAGGCACACAGAACACAGTGAGCATGAGGTAAAGTACTGTACAGTAACAAGGCACACAGAACACAGTGGGCATGAGGTGATGTACTGTACAATTTACAAGGCACACAGAACACAGTGAGCAAGAGGTGACATACTGTACAGTTGCAAGGCACACGGTACACAGTGAGCATGAGGTAAAGTACTGTACAGTTACAAGGCACACAGAACACAGTGAGCATGAGGTGAAGTACTGGACAGTTACAAAGCACACAGATCACAGTGAGCATGAGGTGACGTACTTTATAGTTACAAGGCACACAGAGCAGTGAGCATGAGGTAAAGTACTGTACAGTTACAAGGCACACAGTACACAGTGAGCATGAGTTAAAGTACTGTACAGTTACAACGAACACAGTGACCATGAGGTGACATACTGTACAGTTACAAGGCACACCGTACACTGTGAGCTTGAGGTAAAGTACTGTTCAGTTACAAGGCACACAGAACACAGTGAGCATGAGGTAAAGTACTGTACAGTTACAAGGCACACAGAACACAGTGAGCATGAGGTAAAGTACTGTACAGTTACAAGGCACACAGAACACAGTGAGCATGAGGTAAAGTACTGTACAGTTACAAGGCACACAGAACACAGTCAGCATGAGGTGACGTACTGCACAGTTACAAGGCACACAGAACACAGTGAGCATGAGGTGACGTACTGTACAGTTTACAAGGCACACAGAACACAGCATGAGGTGACGTACTGTACAGTTACAAGGCACACAGTGAGCATGAGGTGACATACTGCACAGATACAAGGCACACAGAACACAGTGAGCATGAGGTAAAGTACTGTACAGTTAAAAGGCACACAGAACACAGTGAGCATGAGGTAAAGTACTGTAGAGTTACAAGGCACACAGAACACAGTGAGCATGAGGTAAAGTAATGTACAGTTACAAGGCACACAGAACACAGTGAGCATGAGGTAAAGTACTGTACAGTAACAAGGCACACAGAACACAGTGGGCATGAGGTGATGTACTGTACAATTTACAAGGCACACAGAACACAGTGAGCAAGAGGTGACATACTGTACAGTTGCAAGGCACACAGTACACAGTGAGCATGAGGTAAAGTACTGTACAGTTACAAGGCACACAGAACACAGTGAGCATGAGGTGAAGTACTGGACAGTTACAAAGCACACAGATCACAGTGAGCATGAGATGACGTACTTTATAGTTACAAGGCACACAGAGCAGTGAGCATGAGGTAAAGTACTGTACAGTTACAAGGCACACAGTACACAGTGAGCATGAGTTAAAGTACTGTACAGTTACAACGAACACAGTTACCATGAGGTGACATACTGTACAGTTACAAGGCACACCGTACACTGTGAGCTTGAGGTAAAGTACTGTTTAGTTACAAGGCACACAGAACACAGTGAGCATGAGGTAAAGTACTGTACAGTTACAAGGCACACAGAACACAGTGAGCATGAGGTAAAGTACTGTACAGTTACAAGGCACACAGAACACAGTGAGCATGAGGTAAAGTACTGTACAGTTACAAGGCACACAGAACACAGTCAGCATGAGGTGACGTACTGCACAGTTACAAGGCACACAGAACACAGTGAGCATGAGGTGACGTACTGTACAGTTTACAAGGCACACAGAACACAGCATGAGGTGACGTACTGTACAGTTACAAGGCACACAGTGAGCATGAGGTGACATACTGCACAGATACAAGGCACACAGAACACAGTGAGCATGAGGTGATGTACTGTACAGTTTACAAGGCACACAGAACACAGGTAGCATGAGGCGATGTACTGTACAGTTACAAGGCACACAGTACACAGTGAGCATGAGGTAAAGTACTGTACAGTTACAAGGCACACAGAAAACAGTGAGCATGAGGTAAAATACTGAACAGTTACAAGGCACACAGAACACAGAGAGCATGAGGTAAAGTACTGTACAGTTACAAGGCACACAGCGCACAGTGAGCATGAGGTAAAATACTGAACAGTTACAAGGCACACAGAACACAGTGAGCATGAGGTAAAGTACTGTACACTTGCAAGGCACACAGAACACATTGAGCATGAGGTAAAGTACTGTACAGTTAAAAGGCACACAGAACACAGTGAGCATGAGGTAAAGTACTGTAGAGTTACAAGGCACACAGAACACAGTGAGCATGAGATAAAGTACTGTACAGTTACAAGGCACGCAGAACACAGTGAGCATGAGGTAAAGCACTGTAAAGTTACAAGGCACACAGTACACAGTGAGCATGAGGCAAAGTACTGTACAGTTACAAGACACACAGTACACAGTGAGCATGAGGTAAATTACTGTACAGTTACAAGGCACACAGAACACAGTGAGCATGAGGTAAAGTACTGTACAGTTACAAGGCACACAGAACACAGTGAGCATGAGGTAAAGTACTGTACAGTTACAAGGCACACAGAACACAGTCAGCATGAGGTGACGTGACTGCACAGTTACAAGGCACACAGACCACAGTGAGCATGAGGTGACGTACTGTACAGTTTACAAGGCACACAGAACACAGCATGAGGTGACGTACTGTACAGTTACAAGGCAGACAGTGAGCATGAGGTGACATACTGCACAGATACAAGGCACACAGAACACAGTGAGCATGAGGTGATGTACTGTACAGTTTACAAGGCACACAGAACACAGTTAGCATGAGGCGATGTACTGTACAGTTACAAGGCACACAGAACACAGTGAGCATGAGGTAAAGTACTGTAGAGTTACAAGGCACACAGAACACAGTGAGCATGAGTTAAAGTACTGTACAGTTACAACGAACACAGTTACCATGAGGTGACATACTGTACAGTTACAAGGCACACCGTACACTGTGAGCTTGAGGTAAAGTACTGTTCAGTTACAAGGCACACAGAACACAGTGAGCATGAGGTAAAGTACTGTACAGTTACAAGGCACACAGAACACAGTGAGCATGAGGTAAAGTACTGTACAGTTACAAGGCACACAGAACACAGTGAGCATGAGGTAAAGTACTGTACAGTTACAAGGCACACAGAACACAGTCAGCATGAGGTGACGTACTGCACAGTTACAAGGCACACAGAACACAGTGAGCATGAGGTGACGTACTGTACAGTTTACAAGGCACACAGAACACAGCATGAGGTGACGTACTGTACAGTTACAAGGCACACAGTGAGCATGAGGTGACATACTGCACAGATACAAGGCACACAGAACACAGTGAGCATGAGGTGATGTACTGTACAGTTTACAAGGCACACAGAACACAGTTAGCATGAGGCGATGTACTGTACAGTTACAAGGCACACAGTACACAGTGAGCATGAGGTAAAGTACTGTACAGTTACAAGGCACACAGAAAACAGTGAGCATGAGGTAAAGTACTGAACAGTTACAAGGCACACAGAACACAGAGAGCATGAGGTAAAGTACTGTACAGTTACAAGGCACACAGCGCACAGTGAGCATGAGGTAAAATACTGAACAGTTACAAGGCACACAGAACACAGTGAGCATGAGGTAAAGTACTGTACACTTGCAAGGCACACAGAACACATTGAGCATGAGGTAAAGTACTGTACAGTTAAAAGGCACACAGAACACAGTGAGCATGAGGTAAAGTACTGTAGAGTTACAAGGCACACAGAACACAGTGAGCATGAGATAAAGTACTGTACAGTTACAAGGCACACAGAACACAGTGAGCATGAGGTAAAGCACTGTAAAGTTACAAGGCACACAGTACACAGTGAGCATGAGGCAAAGTACTGTACAGTTACAAGACACACAGTACACAGTGAGCATGAGGTAAATTACTGTACAGTTACAAGGCACACAGAACACAGTGAGCATGAGGTAAAGTACTGTACAGTTACAAGGCACACAGAACACAGTGAGCATGAGGTAAAGTACTGTACAGTTACAAGGCACACAGAACACAGTCAGCATGAGGTGACGTACTGCACAGTTACAAGGCACACAGACCACAGTGAGCATGAGGTGACGTACTGTACAGTTTACAAGGCACACAGAACACAGCATGAGGTGACGTACTGTACAGTTACAAGGCACACAGTGAGCATGAGGTGACATACTGCACAGATACAAGGCACACAGAACACAGTGAGCATGAGGTGATGTACTGTACAGTTTACAAGGCACACAGAACACAGTTAGCATGAGGCGATGTACTGTACAGTTACAAGGCACACAGAACACAGTGAGCATGAGGTAAAGTACTGTAGAGTTACAAGGCACACAGAACACAGTGAGCATGAGATAAAGTACTGTACAGTTACAAGGCACACAGAACACAGTGAGCATGAGGTAAAGCACTGTAAAGTTACAAGGCACACAGTACACAGTGAGCATGAGGCAAAGTACTGTACAGTTACAAGGCACACAGCACACAGTGAGCATGAGGTGACGTACTGTACAGTTACAAGGCACACAGAACACAGTGAGCATGAGGTAAAGTACTGTACAGTTACAAGGCCCACAGTACACAGTGAGCATGAGGTAAAGTACTGCACAGTTACAAGGCACACAGTACACAGTGAGCATGGGGTAAAGTACTGCACAGTTACAAGGCACACAAAACACAGTGAGCATGAGGTAAAGTACTGTACAGTTACAAGGCGCACAGAACTCAGTGAGCATGAGGTAAAATACTGTACAGTTACAAGGCACACAGAACACAGTGAGAATGAGGTAAAGTACTGTACAGTTACAAGGCACACAGTACACAGTGAGCATGAGGTAAAGTACTGTACAGTTTACAAGGCACACGGAACACAGGGAGCATGAGGTAAAGTACTGTACAGTTACAAGGCAAACAGAACACAGTGAGCATGAGGTGATGTACTGTACAATTTACAAGGCACACAGAACACAGTGAGCATGAGGTGACATACTGTACAGTTACAAGGCACACAGAACACAGTGAGCATGAGGTGACGTACTGTACAGTTACAAGACACACAGTACACAGTGAGCATGAGGTAAAATACTGAACAGTTACAAGGCACACAGAACACAGAGAGCATGAGGTAAAGTACTGTACAGTTACAAGGCACACAGTGAGCATGAGGTGACATACTGCACAGATACAAGGCACACAGAACATATTGAGCATGAGGTAAAGTACTGTACAGTTAAAAGGCACACAGAACACAGTGAGCATGACGTAAAGTACTGTAGAGTTACAAGGCACACAGAACACAGTGAGCATGAGATAAAGTACTGTACAGTTACAAGGCACACAGAACACAGTGAGCATGAGGTAAAGCACTGTAAAGTTACAAGGCACACAGTACACAGTGAGCATGAGGCAAAGTACTGTACAGTTACAAGGCACACAGTACACAGTGAGCATGAGGTAAAGTACGGCACAGTTACAAGGCACACAGTACACAGTGAGTATGAGGTAAAGTACTGCACAGTTACAAGGCACACAGTACACAGTGAGCATGAGGTAAAGTACTGCACAGTTACAAGGCACACAGAACAAAGTGAGCATGAGGTGAAGTACTGTACAGTTACAAGGCACACGGAACACAGTGAGCATGAGGTAAAGTACTGGACAGTTTACAAGGCACACGGAACACAGGGAGCATGAGGTATAGTACTGTACAGTTTACAAGGCACACGGAACACACGGAGCATGAGGTAAAGTACTGTACAGTTACAAGGCGCACAGAACACAGTGAGCATGAGGTAAAGTACTGTACAGTTACAAGGCGCACAGAACTCAGTGAGCATGAGGTAAAATACTGTACAGTTACAAGGCACACAGAACACAGTGAGCATGAGGTAAAGTACTGTACAGTTACAAGACACACAGTACACAGTTAGCATGAGGTAAAGTACTGTACCGTTACAAGGCACACAGTACACAGTGAGCATGAGGTAAAGTACTGCACAGTTACAAGGCACACAGAACACAGTGAGCATGAGGTAAAGTACTGCACAGTTACAAGGCACACAGAACACAGTGAGCATGAGGTAAAGTACTGTACAGTTACAAGGCACACGGAACACAGTGAGCATGAGGTAAAGTACTGTACAGTTACAAGGCACACGGAACACAGTGAGCATGAGGTAAAGTATTGTACAGTTACAAGGCACACGGAACACAGGGAGCATGAGGTAAAGTACTGTACAGTTACAAAGCACACAGAACACACTGAGCATGAGGTAAAGTACTGTACAGTTACAAGGCACACAGAACACAGTGAGCATGAGGTAAAGTAATGTACAGTTACAAGGCACACAGAACAGAGTGAGCATCAGGTAATGTACTGTATAGTTACAAGGCACACAGAACACAGTGAGCACGAGGGAAAGTACTGTACAGTTACAAGGCACACAGAACACAGTGAGCATGAGGGAAAGTACTGTACAGTTACAAGGCACACAACACAGTGAGCATGAGGTAAAGTACTGTACAGTTACAAGGCACACAGAACACAGTGAGCATGAGGGAAAGTACTGTACAGTTACAAGGCACACAGAACACAGTGAACATGAGGGAAAGTACTGTACAGTTACAAGGCACACAGAACACAGTGAGCATGCGGTGAAGTATTGTACAGTTACAAGGCACACTGAACACAGTGAGCATGAGGTGAAGTACTGGACAGTTACAAGGCACACAGAACACAGTGAGCATGAGGTGACATACTTTATAGTTACAAGGCACACAGAACAGTGAGCATGAGGTAAAGTACTGTACAGTTACAAGGCACACAGTACACAGTGAGCATGAGTTAAAGTACTGTACAGTTACAAGGAACACAGTGAGCATGAGGTGACATACTGTACAGTTACAAGGCACACCGTACACTGTGAGCTTGAGGTAAAGTACTGTTCAGTTACAAGGCACACAGAACACAGTGAGCATGAGGTGAAGTAATGTACAGTTACAAGGCACACAGAACACAGTGAGCATGAGGTAAGGTACTGTACAGTTACAAGGCACACAGAACACAGTGAGCATGAGGTAAAGTACTGTACAGTTACAAGGCACACAGAACACAGTGAGCATGAGGTAATGTACTGTACAGTTACAAGGCACACAGAACACATTGAGCATGAGGTAAAGTACTGTACAGTTACAAGGCACAGAACACAGTGAGCATGAGGTGACGTACTGCACAGTTTACAAGGCACACAGAACACAGTTAGCATGAGATGACGTACTGTACAGTTACAAGGCACACAGTGAGCATGAGGTGATGTACTGCACAGTTACAAGGCACACAGAACACAGTGAGCATGAGGTGACGTACTGTACAGTTTACAAGGCACACAGAACACAGTTAGCATGAGGTGACGTACTGTACAGTTTACAAGGCTCACAGAACACAGTTAGCATGAGGTGACGTACTGTACAGTTACAAGGCACACAGAACACAGTGAGCATGAGGTAAAGTAATGTACAGTTACAAGGCACACAGAACACAGTGAGCATGAGGTAAAGTACTGTACAGTTACAAGTCACACAGAACACAGTGAGCATGAGGTGACGTACTGTACAATTTACAAGGCACACAGAAGACAGTGAGCATGAGGTGACATACTGTACAGTTACAAGGCACACAGTACACAGTGAGCATGAGGTAAAGTACTGTACAGTTACAAGGCACACAGAACACAATGAGCATGAGCTGAAGTACTGGACAGTTACAAGGCACACAGAACACAGTGAGCATGAGGTGACGTACTTTATAGTTACAAGGCACACAGAGCAGTGAGCATGAGGTAAAGTACTGTACAGTTACAAGGCACACAGTACACAGTGAGCATGAGTTAAAGTACTGTACAGTTACAAGGAACACAGTGAGCATGAGGTGACATACTGTACAGTTACAAGGCACACCGTACACTGTGAGCTTGAGGTAAAGTACTGTTCAGTTACAAGGCACACAGAACACAGTGAGCATGAGGTAAAGTACTGTACAGTTACAAGGCACACAGAACACAGTGAGCATGAGGTAAAGTACTGTACAGTTACAAGGCACACAGAACACAGTGAGCATGAGGTAAAGTACTGTACAGTTACAAGGCACACAGAACACAGTCAGCATGAGGTGACGTACTGCACAGTTACAAGGCACACAGAACACAGTGAGCATGAGGTGACGTACTGTACAGTTTACAAGGCACACAGAACACAGTTAGCATGAGGTGACGTACTGTACAGTTACAAGGCACACAGTGAGCATGAGGTGACATACTGCACAGATACAAGGCACACAGAACACAGTGAGCATGAGGTGATGTACTGTGCAGTTTACAAGGCACACAGAACACAGTTAGCATGAGGTGATGTACTGTACAGTTACAAGGCACACAGAACACAGTGAGCATGAGGTAAAGTACTGTACAGTTACAAGGCAAACAGAACACAGTGAGCATGAGGTGACGTGCTGTACAATTTACAAGGCACACAGAACACAGTGAGCATGAGGTGACATACTGTACAGTTACAAGGCACACAGTACACAGTGAGCATGAGGTAAAGTACTGTACAGTTACAAGGCACACAGAACACAGTGAGCATGAGGTGAACTACTGTACAGTTACAAGGCACACAGAACACAGTGAGCATGATGTGAAGTACTGTACAGTTACAAGCCACTCAAAACACAGTGAGCATGAGATGAAGTACTGTACAGTTACAAGGCACACAGAACACAGTGATCATGAGGGGAAGTACTGTACAGTTACAAGGCACCCAGAACACAGGGAGCATGAGGGGAAGTACTATACAGTTTACAAGGCACACAGTACACAGTGAGCATGAGGTAAAGTACTGTACAGTTACAAGGCACACAGAACACAGTGAGCATGAGGTGAAGTACTGTACAGTTACAAGGCAGACAGAACACAGTAAGCATGAGGTGGCATACTGTACAGTTTCCAAGGCATACAGAACACAGTGAGCATGAGGTGACATACTGTACAGTTTACAAGGCACACAGAACACAGTGAACATGAGGTAAAGTACTGTACAGTTACAAGGCACACAGAACATAGTGAGCATGAGGTAACGTACTGTACAGTTACAAGTCACACAGAACACAGTGAGCATGAGGTAAAATACTGTACAGTTACAAGGCACACAGAATACAGTGAGCAAGAGGTAAAGTACTGCACAGTTTACAAGGGACGCAGAACACAGCTCCTGTTGGTGATAGATTAGCCAATTTTAGGGAATTGCTTCATTATTACTTTTTTCCTAATATACATTTCAGGGCTGAAATATCTTGCACCATCAGAATATATCCTTTTTGGGACAGAACATTCTGTGGAAGTATTTTCTATTTTTTCGTGAGATCCACTCAGCAGGGTCATGAGAATTGCTCATCCTAACATCTTCCATTTCTTTCTCAGCAGTTGCTGGTAGTCTTTATACAATAGAGGTAGATTTCTGTAGACTATGAGTATATTGTATTTGGCAACTTGTCACTGAAGATAAACCTTCTCCATTGACAGTAGTGGCAGCTTCAGGCCCAGCAGGTATGGTGCTGATACATTCAAACACTTCTTGGCTGTTCTCATTGTACTCCATGGCCATGCTCAGCCTTGCCATTTGTACAGCTGTAATGGATTCAGATCCTTAACTAGTGGAGCAAGTTGCCGATGCAGCAGACTGTGGGTGCGGCTCATGCAACCCAGACACTGAAGACTTTTGACTTAGAAAAGACTGCATGCATACAATCTCTTTTTGACTTGCATTTCTTTTTCTGTCTTCTTCTTTCTTTTAGCAGCTCCAGATGCATGCTTATGCATTATGAAAGTGTTCTTCCAAGTATGGGTTGGTATCTTTTGTTCTGTCTATGCACCTGTGCTATGTAATGCAGCAAAGTCCAACTACCAATATGTATCTGAACCTGTTAATAAAATAAGAGATGAGCTACATATGCCAAAGTGCATTTCATCACTGAAAATATTTAAATCATTATATAGCTCATTTCTGAAATTACAGCATTCATCATCAGTTGACATACAAGACTGACACTATTTTCCCTCATTAACTCAGTCCTATGTATATACTTCATACCTGGATTTTGTCACAGCTTGTCTTTTCATTTTCTAAAATGAAAGGTTCCATTTCTGTTTTCTCTGCATCCAGATTCTCACCTTTCAAAAATAGTCCTAGTCAAGTATATTGAAAGCAACTGTGGTAACAGACAACTTCATAAAACTCTGCTGCTGTGTCATGTTTTCCATTCTTTTGCAGCCTCTCTTAGCTGCCTCCTTCTGCACAGTGTTGTGTTCTCACAGTGCGCCCATCAGCCTTATCCTCCTCTTTTCCACATTTCACAGTATACAGCAACCAAAGTTTCATTTTCTACACAGGTAATAAACACGATTTGCACACGAAAACCTCTAAACTGTAGACTAACCTTAGCCTCTGTCTCTGCAACATACCTATTTGCATGTTCAAACCCACAGCTTTAGCAGCTAGAAAATAACGGCATTGTAATCACAGCACATTACAACTGTAAAAATATTTTTTTTCTGGTTAAATAAAAGTTTTCTTATGTACTACCATCTCTAATTCACTAAAGAAGTATCTTAGGCCATTACCTTACTTTGCGGAAGTTAACTACACAACACCCACAATGAAAACCCAAGTACACTGCAAAATGTCAGACTGGCAGTGCTTTAGCTAAAGTCAAATCTATACCTCTAATTGCTTCTGAGTGTATTACAAAACTTTCAGAGAACAGGGTATTCACGACTCCAGTACATAGCACACATAGGACTGCAATTCTAACCAAGGAGCTTACAGCTCAAAATTCCTATGAATTGGACTCTACAGCTTTAGCTGTTTGGAAGCATGCCACTGATACTGCATAATACTTGACTGAAACTTCTGAGACACTGCTTACTTAGTACACACACATTCTTGACATTAGTTTTACACAACCTCCTCTGCAGGCGTCTGACATCCCTCAGGTGGAAACACAGCACAACAGCAAACTGTGACAACAAAAGTCCTCTGAAATGTTGTTTTTTACAGTAGCTGCATGCATGTGTATGCATCTCAATATGTATGTGTGTCTGTATATAGTGTGTGCGTGTTTTTACATGTGTGTGTGTGTGTGTGTGTGTGTGTGTGTGTGTGTGTGTGTGTGTGTGTTATGTGTCCATGCATGTGTGTGCACCAGCCCACAGCAATACCTATATTAACTTTCAGATTTGCTTTCTATAATCAGAAGCAGTCACCATCCTTAGCCCTCTCAACACACTGGGGACAAATCCAGAAATAATCATGGAGCAGTCCAGACAATTAGGGACACTTAAAATATTATTACTATTAACTTGAGACACCGACAGAATAATAAAAGTGAATCAATATACATTTTCTGAAGTAAAAGAAGTCTATAACTGTAACAGTGTCCTCTCATTATTCAGTATTACTCACCAACTATTCCAGAAAAGTCATTAGCCAGTCACCAGAAGTAATTAGGGACAATCAGGTACACCAAAAATATTAGTACTATTAACTTGAGACAGAATGAGAAAAACATTTATATAAACTTTTTTAAATCTATAACTAATTATTGTCATTATTTAAATGTAAACTAATTCACCACCTTTAAAAAAAATAAAAATACAAAATAAACACACTTTAGGTGAGAGTAAGAGGAACAGCCTTTATCCTGACTGGCGTAATGTGGCAGAATTTGGAAGGAGTACAAAATCAACTATTATTGTCCTTCTGTATATTAATTGACTACTGCATACCTCTCAACCTCTTAGCGCAAGAAGTCTGGACAAAGTCTAATATAATGGGGAGGGGGCAAAGGCCCAAAAATAAAGACAAATTGCTCTCTTATAAGAGGAATTGTGTTGTGTTAAAAATGTGCTTTTATTCTACACCACATCTCTCAACCAATCAGGAACAAATCTCAAAAGAATCACAGACAAATACAGAAATAATCACAGACAAACAATGACAATCATGGACACTCTTAAAACAGTATCATTATTAACTTGAAACATTGTCAGAATAAGAGAATGTGAATTGACATACACTTTTCTGTAGTAAAAAAAACATGTAACTCTGTGTGAATTACATAACCTCTGCCTAAAGTAACTCTAGCATTGTGAAATAATTCATCCAGCTCTCCTCAACCCCTTTTCCCATTTTGCACATGGGGTCAAGGAAAGAATGACATATCACAAAGCTGCATAAAGTAAATGAGCTTAGACAGAATGACCAGGTCAGGATTAGAAACACCAACAGCAGCTGCATAATTAAAGACTGAGATTTGTGACTTTAAATAAGAACTAAGAAGAACATGACATCAAGTGTTTCAGCAACATGGCTTCTGAATGCCCACAACTTTTTACTTTTTAAGTCCTTATGAATTCACTCAGGCCAATAAAGCCAACCCCATGGACATGCACACACCAGCTTTCTTACTGAATTCAGTACACTCATAGCTCTTTATGGCAAACAGACTTTTTCTGGGTCTGACATCTTTAACTTGCCAGGTAATAATAGGCAGTGGTAGAAAGTGCAAGGTCTTATTAATTATTGACAAGATAAATGTTGATGAAAGGGTGCATGTAGAAGATGGATTAGGAGGGTTTCCTTGTGGCCTACTCTTAAGAATTTCAGGAGGCTTTGGTAATGATTTTTATGGTATTAGCATATTAACAGTTTAGTGTTTTCTGTATGAGGGTTTTGCATTAGTGTGTGTGGGGGCAGTCTGATGCTTACTACATTCATGAAATGTTGTGACAATTGCCTCCAAGCTAACTATGTTCATTTTCAGTGGGCATGAGGCATGTTTTACACTGACTTAGGATGCCAAGTGCTGGAAGACTGCATTTGGGGGTGGTGAGGTAGTCTCATGTCTCTACATGCTATCCAGTGTTATTTTGTTTGTATAGGAACTTGTGGGGGTACAGGTGGAAGAAAAGTACATTGCACATAGGATATGTAGGAAAAAACAACATGCAAACTAGTGCAGCTGGCAAAAGGGTCCATGCATGTCCTTGCAAGTCAAGGCATTTTTGTGCAAACACTTACAGCCCTGAGCAGACTAGAGACAGTTGCCTACAAGATAAAAAAAGAAGGATTTTTGCAGTAAAGTAAGCACTGTTTGTCTGCAGTTATAGAGACTGTGTGCTCATCACATCTGATCTTAGAATGTAGTAAACAATAAAAAGTAGAAGACTAATGGAAATTGGTTATAAACTTGATGGATTAGTGTCTGCCAACCTAGACATAGCAGCAATTAATGTATTCTCTCTGTAAGAACCACTACTATCTCAAGATGGCTGCCACACCAGGCCAAAAGATGGAGTGAGTCCACAAAGTAAGGAAAAGCAGGAAGATCAGGAGACATCTGAAGAATGTCCAAAAAAACATAAAAGTGAATCAAGCAATGAGGCGGTATAAAAAACTTTATTAAAATCTAAAACATAAGCACTTTCACAGTTAAGAAACTGCTTCATCAGGTGTTCAAAGGCTTTAACTCATACATGAGGTTTAAATAGTAAAAAACAAATGACCACAACCAATCACAGATGTTCACATGAACACATACTTTTTCTTCCATGGGCATTTAAAGCGATAGTACAGGATACTCTATGTACAATTCTTGCATGAAACCGCACAATCTTATTTACTTAATGGCCTTTCATTCAGGAGGGGTTTTAGTGGAACCTTATCATTAAGACCATATCTGACTTCAGTTCATAGCCTGATTATCCATTTGGCCTCAGCAGCCTCAGTTTTATTCTATATACCCTCCTCTATAACCAGCTGTCATTTATGGTATTGGTAAATGCTAGTAGGGCTGAGGTTGGGCTGTGTTTTGGACAGAAGCCGTGTTGGGTATCGGCCATGAGTTGGTTTTGAATTAGGTGGTGCATGAGTTGTTTGTGTATACATTTTTCCATAACCTTAGCTAGTGGAAAAAGTATAGCTATTGGTCTATAGTTGGAGAATTCAGTGGAGGAACCTCCTTTATGTAGGGGGATTACATAGGATGTTTTCCTGATGGTGGGAATTATAGCCTCTGCTATGGCACGATTAATTAGTATGGAAACTGGGTAGGCAATGGCCTCTGCTGATTATTGAAGGTACTTGGCAGGAAGTTGGTTGGAGTTGGAGTTATTACTGTGCTGCTAAATTAATAACTGATAAAGTTCTACCACAAGATCACAGGGTAGTAAGGGAAAGGAAGGGGAAAAATCAAATACCATCATGGAAGTATAAAACAGAGAAAACTATAAAGCAATTAAGACAAGAGGTGTCACTGTTAGAAGAATATAGAAGAAGGAACAGATCAACAAAAATACTAAGAAAGACTGATGTATTAAAAGTAATGTGCAGTATGAGAACAGACCAGGATCTATCATGCATTATCGCAAATAAGCTAAAACTTTCAGCACAGGTGGCAAAACTTGGAGGATACACAGATAAAAATAAAGGAAAAGTGCAAAATAAGCAATTTACTTATGACTCATGATATAAGAATGTCATTTGGTCTTGATAAATGTGCAAAAGCAACCCTTAAAGCAGGAAAACTGCAGCACCGGAAAACATTAATTTGGGACAAGAATGTGATATAAAAGAACTTGAGCAAGAGGGAGTATATAAATATTTGGGAATTGATGAAGGATCAACAATAAAACATGAACAAATGTGAATAAAACTTAGTAGGGGATACTTTAGGAGGGTTTATATCAGATGATCGAAAGATGAGAATATTGAAGCTCCAAACCTCGAACTATAAACCTCGAAACCGGAAAACATTGAAGCATAAAGCGGAGATCCCCATAAAGTGCGGGAAGGGAAGATTTCCCTTTACTGCACTGTAGTGCGATCTCAGAGTTGGTATATTTAAGTAGCAGGGGGTGCAGGGGGGCTTGCCCTGCTGCATAGAGCGTTTTTTGTGTTGTTTTGGGTGTGTACTGTTTTTTTTTTCACGTTCGATGTTTTCCGGTTTCGAGGTTTGGAGCTTTGATATTCTCAGCTTTCGATCATCTGATATAAACCCCTTTAGAAAACTTAAATTAATCCTGAAAACAATGTTAACATCTAGGAACAAAATCCAAGATATAAACCAATTTGCTCTTCCTGTCCTAACTTACAGTTTTGGAGTGATTGACTGGCCTTAAAATGTGTTGGATAGATTAGGTAGGAAAACAAGAAGGATGCTTCATGCTCACCAAATGATTTATTAAAGTCAGTGCATACCAAGATTATATATTGCCTGTTCCGAAGGAGGGATGGGCTTCCTTGAAATTGATTATATGTATAAATCTCCAGTCGTGGGACTCCACACATATCTGCTGACCTCACAAGATCCAACCATAGTGAAAGGTTTGAAACACGAGGATAATAAATTTAAGATAACTTGTCTGCTTAATCTAGCAGAAGCATATCGGTTTCAAGCAGGAATGGAAATCAAACTAAAAGTGGATAAAAATTAGGCAGAAACTTAATGTGCCAAAAAACAAAAGAGAAAATATAAGGTGAAGGGCCAGATGAGAAGGCAAGAAATGTGGAAAATGCATTAACATAGTTGCAAGTATAGAAAACTTCTGGAAGAATGTTATTTTAATCAGGAATGAATGCAGGAATGGTTAAGGAGAAGCAAACCAAGAGGTGAAAGGTTAATATTGGCGGCCCAAGATAATGGGCTAAGTACACTCTGGTTTACAAAGTCCATTGAACATGTGAGACAGGCACATGTAGGTTTTGTAAAACCGAATTGGAAACAGTTTCACACCTCATTGCAGGTTGTGACATACTAATGGCAGAAGGACTACATACTGAAAGGCATAATAATGTGGCAAGACTGTTGCACTGGGGATTGTGCAAACATTATGGTACTGAAGTGGCTGAAAAACACTGGAAACATAAGCCACAAAGCATCACAGAAAATTATAAAGTTTGCATCACATGGGATCACCCATACCAACAGTTCAAAAGATAGATGCTAGAAAACCAGATATAGTGGTCCATGAAAAGAAGACAAAAGTAATATTGCTCATTGAAATCGCCATACCCAGTGACTACAGTGTCTTGTGTACAGACACAAAGTCATAAAATTTCAGGATCTGCAGGCCGAAATGAGAGCAATGCGGAAGAAAGATACCCATAGAGTTCCAACAGTAGTAGGAGCAATGGGTCTTATAAAAAATAATCTACAATCATATTTAGAATGTTACTAATACATGTAACCCCATATGAATTGCAGAAGGAGTCATTACTGGGCACATTGCAGGTGCTGCAAAGAGCACTTTTGTCTGACATCAAAAATTGAAACAATGCTAATTTCACGGACTTTAATTGTATTTTGATTTAGGAATGGGGTCAATTCATGTAATGGTATTAGAAACCCAACAGACCTGGAGAAATTAAAAAGGCCAGAAAGCTAATTGTAAACAGTGAAAACAGTGATTTAAATGTGGGAAAAAGGAGGTAAAACAAATTACATTCAGAAAAAAGCAACACAACTTCAAGGGCAGTGGAACTATGCAAAAACAAAAAAACCTTTACTGAGTTATTTCTGGTATACAGAGATGAAGCCCAGTGCAAAAATGCTTTCATGGCTATATGGCAAGTTTTGAAATTTAACTTTTCTTTGGCAATTGAACTACTTCTGGTATAAAGGGCAGTGTTGTATACAACAATGTACTGCAGTAAATACTAGCAGCTGAAGTGCAGGTATCTTCTGCCTTTTTCCTTTGGCCAGCACATTGCTTACTTTATAAATTCAGTACTTCTCTGTTACAATATCTGAGACTTTAACTTTCTCTCAAATGACTATTCAGCTGTTGAATCTGTAGAATATCATGTACGCTTTTAACTTCAAAAATATATTGAAGACAAAAGTTATATGTCTGAGTGCTGAATACCAATAGTCAGGTGCTCTATGAACCTCTACTCCAGTACACTATTTATAATAATTGCAAAACAGCATAGAGATCTACAAAAATGACAACAATTTATCCTTAGTAAAGAGAAAATAGTGAACATTTGAAGATGTTTTAATTAAGTTTAATTTGAAACCAATGCTCCAAAACATCCAGGCATGATATGAACTCCAGAAGAACTGGATGGGCATGCCAAATGAGTTAGCGTTTTCTTTTTTGTGTCAGGAACTGTTTAAATGCAGTTGCTTAGCTTAGACTGAAGTAAACAAATATTTGAATGGAACATTGAATGCCAAGCCTTTCAGTCTAGCTGACAAGTGTTAGCCTTGAAATATGTAAATAAATACTTGTCAGTTAATTTAAGTACTGCAACAATTAGTTTTAACTTGAATTAGTACTGACTGAAAATTGTTTTGTGTATATATTTTTTTAAACACTATTGGCTGGCAATAATACTGAATACTGTAAGCTTAACAGCTAATTATGGAAATTAAAAATGAATTTTAGATACAACAAATGTAATATATAATATAATCAAAACTGTGATTTTTTGGCTTTGATAACCTCCTTACAAATTTTGTAATACCTACTTAGCCTGTATAATTTGCATGATTGACAGAAGTCTGATCAACAGCAAGTTTATTTAATTTGCAACATAAAAAACTCCTTTAAGGACTTGCAACTTTAAATAATCACTTCAGGAAATTAAAGCTATCGACATCATCAATGAGCCCTCATTTCCTCACTGTCTCCAGCTTATTTCTGTAAATAGCATGGCTATAAAGAATGCAAAATACACGTACTTGTATGCATCTATATAGGCAACAATCTTCACTTCAGCAAACTGGTACAGAACAGCGCTGACAGCACTAAACTGACCACTATACTGAAGACATCAGGGAAAAGCTCTATATCTGATGAGAGTAACAGGAATGAGGCTGTTCTCCTGCTTCTTTCCATGGCTACTTTACTGTTCTTTCATTCTGAAAAATTTCAAAGTTATCAGCGGACAGGCAGAAGTCCTTATATAAAAAGAGTGCCTGACTTGTTACCTATTTAGTAGTGGTAGAATAAAGGTAAGTTTGCATGGAGGAATAAACCACATTCAGCCCATAAAAATATTCTAAATAATGTTCGCTGCACATCCTACAAGAGTAATGCAAGGATATTAAACAAAGATAAAATAACTGAAATTATGGGTCAAAATTAGCAAAAACACATTTTTTTGTTGGAAACATTCTTCAAGTTAGACTTCCTGAGAACAAAAAAGAGATTTCATGAAATTTGGTAATTTAGGTGAGAACATCCATTTGCCATAACTAGTATTTCTGTTAATTACTCCTAAAACTGTCGCTGGTGTATTTGTCGTTTTACACTTAAACTCTGTTTTCATTTTGCTTATGTAGATGAACTTTTTCTTTTTTTTAACTCTTCACTCACCCCCCTCCAGCACAGCTTTAAGATTTTCTCTGGCTCTGTCAAAGAAGCCACCACCTACCAAATATGCTCCATCTTACTTTCTTACCTCATCTGTATTACATTTGAATCATATTTTACTTTACACAACTGCTTTTTTCTCATGAGTGAGCTGAGTGACTCATCTGGACTCTCAGCAGCAGCCAGCAGGAGGATGATCATCAATCAAGCATGCAGATCTGTACTAAAAAAAGCTCAGAGCTGGTAATGGTTTTAATGAACAAATACACACCTGACTTGCAGATGAACCCTCCAACTGAATTATTAAGTCTGTCAGGCCGGGAGGAGGGGCAGACCAATGCACCCGCTTAGTGCTACTAAGTTAGTGCTTGCTTTACAATATTGATACCTGATAAAAATAAACTGAATGGAAGAAGCCAAGCATCACTGTGTTATTTCTTTTAAAACTGGGCTACTATTTGCACTGCCATGTATGCAATGTGCTGTGAATAGTAATCCGATTTTAAAATAAATACCACAGTGTATTTTTGCCCAATTCTGGTCCCCTAACCTTCATTAGGCAGTAGATGACTGCGGGCAGTAGATGACTGCCTATGCCACCTACTGCTGGATCCGGCTCTGGGGACAGATATGAGTACTAAGAAAGTGATTTTTTTAGTTTTATTATGAAGCTCTTGAAGGAATCTAAGGCGCTAATATTTGGAGGTAGAGCATTCCATAGTTCTGAAATGGTAAAGTAGTAGAGGCTATGACCAATCCTTTTGTTAGGTTTGCTTATTTTTAGAAGCTGTTTGTGTATGGAAAGGAGGTTTCAGGATGGATTGTAGGATGGGTTTTAAGGTGGGGCAGCTGTCTGGCATATATATTATTTTATGTGCTTGGGATAGCTATACATAGTAAAGGTAGTGCAACTTAATGAGGTTATAAACATCTTATGTTGAGTATACAGCAGATGCACTCAGAATTATGTATTGGGAATGAACTTTTTAAATTTCTTACTTGTGAGGAACCTAAAACACTAATCATTTATGGGATACCTAACTACATAAATCCATCAACCATTCACGAATGTGACCAATTGTTTCGGGTAGAGGATGGGCCACGGAGCCACTATCCAAATACTTTGACCATGAACTGAAAAAGCATTTAAGTAAGGCAGCTACCATAATTAGGGACATTTCACACATAATTCAGCAACTATCAGACTGGTCTGGGAATAATACTCAACAAGATTGTTGCTTGGTAACAATGGATGTAGATTCATTACATTATAGTAATTCCTAATAATGTAGGTAGTGAATATGTTAGTGTTTTGTTAATGAATTTTCAGACTTTACAAAAGAAAAAAATAAAGTAATATGTGATTTGTTACATCTAGCATTAAACAACATTGTGTTTATTTTTCATAGACAATTATATAAACAGGCGAAAGGTGTGGCTATGGGGATGCCCGTAGCCAACACACATACTAATATCGTTATGTTTTAGTGGGAATGGAATAACATTTTGAATGTTTCAAAACCAAACTTTAGTAGAATAGGTTTGTATAAAATATTTGTGGATTAATTTGAAAAGGAAGCAAATTAGAGTTTCAAGAATTTGCAACTTTTGCTGCTAATGCTACAGAATTTTTGCATTTTAAAATTGAAATTTCATGTTCTGAGATTAACTTTTTAGACATTTCTATCAGCAAAACCAGTACAGGCAAATATGACACCACAATGTATCGGAAACTCATAACAATAAATACATACCTACATAGAAAAAGTATGCACCCTCCAAACATATATAAAAATATAACCAGGAATCAACTATTGAGGGTAGCTAAACTGAATCCTAATGACTCACAGATGTTTACCCAGCTACAAGTTACAGTCAGTGCATTTAAACATCGAGGTTATAAGACCTCAGAGATAGAAGAACATAAAGCTGAGGTCATTAGTAAAAGAGACACTGAAGTTAAATCCCTGTTTCATGCACCTAAACATGACAAGTCACACAATAAAGAAAACACTTACAGGTATACACTCACATTCAGTAGTGATATACCTTATATAAAAAATGTGATTAGAAGATTCTGGCCCATCCTCACTGATATTCCTAAGCTAAGGAACATCTTAAGCATGCCACCCAGATTTGCTTATAAGAGAGCAGCTAATCTTAAAAACATGTCATGTTATAGAGAGCAACCGACCAGCCAAACATTTTTACAAGTACTAAACAAGGTACCTTTAAATGTAACAACTGTGTTCACTGTAGCTCCATTCTTACAGATAAATTTATTATTCATCCAGTATCAAATGAACGTTTTTACCGGTGGAGCTATGGAAATTGCAAAACTCAAACTTTGATTTATATAGTAACCTGTTCTGCATGTCAAGCTTATTACATAGGTAAGACTAACAGGAGACTAAAAGAAAGAATTAGTCAACATTTGTCAGATATTAACAGGGAGATTATAATAAATTTATTGTTTAAGCATATTAGGGACTATAATAAAACACGTGTTTTTTAAATTTGCTATATTAAAAACAATATTGAAGTCATTAAGAGAAGGCAACATGAAACATAATGGAATATGAAGAACTGAATTGGATTTACAGATTTAGAGCACATATTTTTCCTGGCTTTAATGATATGGTTCCATGGCAGACATGAACTGAATCCCCTTGGGATGACACCAAAAACTAAGCCTATTATTGAAATCAATAATTTTTTGTTCATACTGTGGCATCATTCTAGGTGAGGGTAGTATGCTGCTCAAGGCTAGGGACATACCTGCCTGGGACACATACTCAGAGAGCTCGACCATATCTCTCTTCACATAGTCCAGTGAGCTATGTCTCAGGTCATTCACACCAACATGAACTATGACTTGGTCATATCAGTACTTGTTGCTCAGAGACCTGAGCACATGTGTGATTTGGCTAATACTGGCACCAGACAGGCAGCTGACTGGACTTTCTCCTTGCCCAGCCTAGTGAGTGGGACATCCATGTGTATCACTATCGAGTCTCCAGTGACAAGAAAACTTGTTTTTTGAGTGTTACACCTTATGGGCATAGTGGGTGAGACAATGGTGTTGCTCTGTGTCATGGGTGCTGCGGAGACTGTGTTAGCTGTAGCAGACTTGTGTTTTGGAGGTCTCTGGTGTTTCAGTAAGTTTTTTGAGAGAACCTTCACATATGTAGATTTACGTGTTTGATACATACTGTCTGTGTGAATAGTTGTATGTATATGAGTAGTGGTACTATGTGAATTTGCAGTGGTGGGTGAGTTGACAACCTTCTCCAGGTTATTGTTTAGAGTGAGAAAGAGAATGGATTCTAGGTTCTTGGTGTAAATACATCTCTCTCACTCTGTACTAGACTGTGTTATTAGTAGAGGGTTGTCTGTTTACATGAGGCAATTGCTACACTGCTTTAAGAGACCCAAGTTGACAAGGTTGGCAAGAGAAACAAGGGTAGTCCAACTGTCCATAATGCTAGGTTGAAGACTGTTGACACTAGGGGTGGCTTTTCAGAAACGATCATGGAGGAGCTCCATGAATGGATATTTCTACCTGGTTTTAAGAGGAAATTTGTTTAATTTAACTGTCCAGCTTTGGCACACAATTGCACGGTAGGGTGAGGTGCTGCCCAATTAGCAAACAAACAGAAACCTGCTCAGATGCAGGCCCTAAATACCAGAACCCAAAATGTGAAAAAATAACTATAACAAAATTCAAAAGGAACAATGAAGATACTTATACATAGGTTTACTATCAAAATGATGAGTACAGTTAGATGAAAATGGGAATGTCGAACAACAGTTGGATGATTCCCGTTTCATCTAACCTGCACCAGTGCGAGTTGTAGTTCTGTAAATACCACAGTGGATTCGCTCACCTGTCATCAGCATTATGAATATAGATCGTGGTACAGTGGGGATTGGGCAATTACCCTTTTCCTCACTGTAGTGTAATCTCGGAGTTGGAATATATTATTTGCAGGGGGTGCAGGGGGGCTTGCCCCCCTGAAAAAAAACGGCATTTGTGTGTTGTGCAGTACGTATGTACTGCTTACAAGTTCAACTTCCGATGCTGTTGAGTAAGCTGCAGTGGAAGGCATATGTTGAATAATGTTGAATCTTTGAATTCAGCATTATATTTGACATAGTGCCTGTGTTCCTTTGCTGATTTTCAGAGATAGGAATCGTGCAAATGACTGGATTTTATTCTGGTGGTCATAATTTTGATAGCAAACCATATATATATATATATATATATATATATATATATATATATATATATATATACAAAACACACACACACACACATATATATATATATATATATATATATATATATATACATATATATATATATATATATATATATATATATATTTCTGTAAGAAAACACTAAAACAAATTGCCAAGACCATTACATTTGTTTTGTTTATATATTGTATCTATATATATATATATATATATATATATATATATATATATATATCTATATTTATTTGGGATCCAGACACATGCTCGACTAGTATATGTCTGAATCACAAAACACTGAACACACATACACGAAAGCGCTTAACATCAACAAGCTCTTCCGTGTATGTGTGCCTGTTTTGTAGATCGGACTACAGTGTGGGTAAGGGAAAATTCCCTTTTCCTCAATGTAGTGCGATCTTGGAGTGAGAATATTAAAGTAGAGGGGTTGTGGGGGGTGTGCCCCCCTACAGAAACGTAGATTTTTTTTTTTTTGAACTAGACATACACAGTTGACTCAGCACAGCTCCTTGTGGTGTCCTGCAGAGTTCTACAAGCAGCAGCGAGTGGAAGAGTGACTTTCCATTGATTTATAAGTATTTTTTTGGCTACTTATTTCCGACTGCTTTTTCTCAGCGAAAAGCGAGTTTCTATAACTATATAAGCTCTGCAAAGTTGATTTACTGCATTAGTGTTTGTTTTCCTGAACATTTTTGCACTTTTAAAGTTTGTTTTTGCTTAAATTAACTGGTAGGCTACACACTCAAGTGTGCTAGCCAATTTAAAGCATTTACTGTTGTTACTGTATCTATTTTCCGCTTTGTAAGAAAAGAAAAAAAAAAAAATATCCTTGTTTCCCGCCTTTACTGAACTGGAATAGTCCAGTCTTCAGGTATTGCTGATCTCTGGGCTGTGTCATAGTTCCTCTGTTGCCCATATCCTTGTTTGGATAGGAAGAAGCTTCTTTGTTCACCAGTGGGAGTGGGGAGCTCTGAGCAGCATATCTGTCCCTAAAGGAGTGTTTCCAGCCCAGTAACTTGTAGCTTATTGGCTGTTTTGGGCCATTTCCTAGCTCTTTCTAACCCCCTGCTATAAAGCCAGCTTTAGCACGCTTTTGCACTTGTAATTCACTCAGCACAGCTCCTTGTGGTGTCCTGCAGAGGTCTACAAGCAGCAGCGAGTGGAAGAGTGACTTTCCATTGATTTATAAGTATTTTTTTGGCTACTTATTTCCGACTGCTTTTTCTCACCGAAAAGCGAGTTTCTATAACTAAATAAGTTCTGCAAAGTTGATTTACTGCATTACTGTTTGTTTTCCTGAACTTTTTTGCACTTTTAAAGTTTGTTTTTGCTTAAATTAACTGGTAGGCTACACACTCAAGTGCGCTAGCCGAATTAAAGCATTTACTGTTGTTACTGTATCTATTTTCCGCGTTGTAAGAAAAAAAAAAAAAATATCCTTGTTTCCCACCTTTACTGAACTAGAATAGTCCAGTCTTCAGGTATTGCTGATTTCTGGGCTGTGTCATAGTTCCTGTGTTGCCCATATCCTTGTTTGGATAGGAGGAAGCTTCTTTGTTCACCAGTGGGAGTGGGGAGCTCTGAGCAGCATATCTGTCCCTAAAGGAGTGGTTCCAGCCCAGTAACTTGTAGCTTATTGGCCGTTTTGGGCCATTTCCTAGCTCTTTCTAACCCCCTGCTATAAAGCCCGCTTTAGTGCGCTTTTGCGCTTGTAATTGACTCAGCACAGCTCCTCGTGGTGTCCTGCAGAGTTCTACAAGCAGCAGCGAGTGGAAGAGTGACTTTCTATTGATTTATAAGTATTTTTTTGGCTAATTATTTCCGACTGTGTTTTCTCGCCGAAAAGCGAGTTTCTATAACTAAATAAGCTCTGCAAAGTTGATTTACTGCATTACTGTTTGTTTTCCTGAACTTTTTTGCACTTTTAAAGTTTGTTTTTGCTTAAATTAACTGGTAGGCTATACACTCAAGTGCACTAGCCGATTTAAAGCATTTACTGTTGTTACTGTATCTATTTTCTGCTTTGTAAGAAAAAAAAAAAAATATCCTTGTTTCCCGCCTTTACTGAACTAGAATAGTCCAGTCTTCAGGTATTGTTGATCTCTGGGCTGTGTCATAGTTCCTGTGTTGCCCATATCCTTGTTTGGATAGGAGGAAGCTTCTTTGTTCACCAGTGGGAGTGGGGAGCTCTGAGCAGCCTATCTGTCCCTAAAGGAGTGGTTCCAGCCCAGTAACTTGTAGCTTATTGGCCATTTTGGGCCATTTCCTGGCTCTTTCTAACCCCCTGTTATAAAGCCCACTTTAGCGCGCTTTTGCTATTGTAATTCACTCAGCACAGCTCCTCGTGGTGTCCTGCAGAGTTCTACAAGCAGCAGCGAGTGGAAGAGTGACATTCCATTGATTTGTAAGTATTTTTTGGCTACTTATTTCCGACTGCTTTTTCTCGCTGAAAAGCGAGTTTCTATAACTAAATAATCTCTGCAAAGTTGACTTACTGCATTACTGTTTGTTTTCCTGAACTTTTTTGCACTTTTAAAGTTTGTTTTTGCTTAAATTAACTGGTAGGCTACACACTCAAGTGCGCCAGCCGATTTAAAGCATTTACTGTTGTTACTGTATCTATTTTCCGCTTTGTAAGAAAAAAAAAAACAAAAAAATATCCTTGTTTCCCGCCTTTACTGAAATAGAATAGTCCAGTCTTCAGGTATTGCTGATCTCTGGGCTGTGCCATAGTTCCTGTGTTGCCCATATCCTTGTTTGGATAGGAGGAAGCTGTTTTGTTCACCAGTGGGAGTGGGGAGCTCTGAGCAGCATATCTGTCCCTAAAGGAGTGGTTCCAGCCCAGTAACGTGTAGCTTATTGGCCGTTTTTGGCCATTTCCTAGCTCTTTCTAACCCCCTGCTATAAAGCCCGCTTTAGAGCGCTTTTGCGCTTGGAATTGACTCAGCACAGCTCCTTGTGGTGTCCTGCAGAGTTCTACAAGCAGCAGCGAGTGGAAGAGTGACTTTCCATTGATTTATAAGTATTTTTTGGCTACTTATTTCTGACTGCTTTTTCTCGCCGAAAAGCAAGTTTCTATAACTAAATAAGCTCTGCAAAGTTGATTTACTGCATTACTGTTTGTTTTCCTGAACTTTTTTGCACTTTTAAAGTCTGTTTTGGATTAAATTAACTGGTAGGCTACACACTCAAGTGCGCTAGCCGATTTAAGGCATTTACTGTTGTTACTGTATCTATTTTCCGCTTTGTAAGAAAAAAAATATATATATATCCTTGTTTCCCGCCTTTACTGAACTAGAATATTCCAGTCTTCAGGTATTGCTGATCTCTGGGCTGTGTCATAGTTCCTGTGTTGCCCATATCCTTGTTTGGATAGGAGGAAGCTTCTTTGTTCACCAGTGGGAGTGGGGAGCTCTGAGCAGCCTATCTGTCCCTAAAGGAGTGGTTCCTGCCCAGTAACTTGTAGCATATTGTCCGTTTTGGGCCATTTCCTAGCTCTTTCTAACCCCCTGCTATAAAGCCTGCTTTAGCACGCTTTTGCGCTTGTAATTGACTCAGCACAGCTTCTCGTGGTGTCCTGCAGAGTTCTACAAGCAGCCGCGAGTGGAAGAATGACTTTCCATTGATTTATAAGTATTTTTTTGGCTACTTATTTCTGACTGCTTTTTCTCGCCGAAAAGTGAGTTTCTATAACTAAATAAGCTCTGCATAGTTGATTTACTGCATTACTGTTTGTTTTCCTGAACTTTTTTCCACTTTTAAAGTTTGTTTTTGCTTAAATTAACTGGTAGGCTACACACTCAAGTGCGCTAGCCGATTTAAAGCATTTACTGTTTTTACTGTATCTATTTTCTGCGTTGTAAGAAAAAAATATATATATCCTTGTTTCCCACCTTTACTGAACTAGAATAGTCCAGTCTTCAGGTATTGCTGATCTCTGGGCTGTGTCATAGTTCCTGTGTTGCCCATATCCTTGTTTGGATAGGAGGAAGCTTCTTTGTTCACCAGTGGGAGTGGGGAGCTCTGAGCAGCCTATCTGTCCCTAAAGGAGTGGTTCCAGCCCAGTAACTTGTAGCTTATTGGTCGTTTTGGGCCATTTCCTAGCTCTTTCTAACCCCCTGCTATAAAGCCCGCTTTAGCGAGCTTTTGCGCTTGTAATTGACTCAGCACAGCTCCTCGTGGTGTCCTGCAGAGTTCTACAAGCAGCAGCGAGTGGAAGAGTGACTTTCCATTGATTTATAAGTATTTTTTTTGGCTACTTATTTCCGACTGCTTTTTATCACCGAAAAGCAAGTTTCTATAACTAATTAAGCTCTGCAAAGTTGATTTACTGCATTACTGTTTGTTTTCCTGAACTTTTTTGCACTTTTAAAGTTCGTTTTTGCTTAAATTAACTGGTAGGCTACACACTCAAGTGCGCTAGCTGATTTAAGGCATTTACTGTTGTTACTGTATCTATTTTCCGCTTTGTAAGAAAAAAAAAATAATAATAAAATATCCTTGTTTCCCGCCTTTACTGAACTAGAATAGTCCAGTCTTCAGGTATTGCTGATCTCTGGGCTGTGTCATAGTTCCTGTGTTGCCCATATCCTTGTTTGGATAGGAAGAAGCTTCTTTGTTCACCAGTGGGAGTGGGGAGCTCTGAGCAGCATATCTGTCCCTAAAGGAGTGGTTCCAGCCCAGTAACTTGTAGCTTATTGGCCGTTCTTGGCCATTTCCTAGCTCTTTCTAACCCCCTGCTATAAAGCCTGCTTTAGCGCGCTTTTCTGCTTGTAATTGACTCAGCACAGCTCCTTGTGGTGTCCTGCAGAGTTCTACAAGCAGCAGCGAGTGGAAGAGTGACTTTCCATTGATTTGTAAGTATTTTTTTGGCTACTTATTTCCGACTGCTTTTTCTCACCAAAAAGCAAGTTTCTATAACTAAATAAGCTCTGCAAAGTTGATTTACTGCATTACTGTTTGTTTTCCTGAACTTTTTTGCACTTTTAAAGTTTGTTTTTGCTTATATTAACTGGTAGGCTACACACTCAAGTGCGCTAGCTGATTTAAGGCATTTACTGTTGTTACTGTATCTATTTTCCGCTTTGTAAGAAAAAAAAAATATATATCCTTGTTTCCCGCCTTTACTGAACTAGAATAGTCCAGTCTTCAGGTATTGCTGATCTCTGGGCTGCGTCTTAGTTCCTGTGTTGCCCATATCCTTGTTTGGATAGGAGGAAGCTTCTTTGTTCACCTGTAGGAGTGGGGAGCTCTGAGCAGCCTATCTGTCCCTAAAGGAGTGGTTCCAGCCCAGTAACTTGTAGCTTATTGGCCGTTTTGGTCCATTTCCTAGCTCTTTCTATCCCCCTGCTATAAAGCCCGCTTTAGCTCGCTTTTGCATGAATTTGCGCCTAGCGCAGCATCGGGCAGCACCGCTTAATCAGGTTTAAACTATTCCCGGCTCCACAAAGTCTGCTCTTCATTTTTTTCCCTTAGAACTGCTCTAACTCTCAATCTAAACATTCTATTCTCAATCTAAAAACCCCGCATTTGTTCCTATAAGCATTTTGTATAAGTTAAGTACTTTTTAACTAAAAAAGTACTACATCCTCCTAAAATCCTCTTGAGTACCCTATCCTCTATAGGTCCTTTCTGATTCAGTTACATAGCAGTTCCTTATACTATTCTGGCATGTCGAAGGGACAAATGCTGGCTTCCTCTCCAGTTCAGCTGGTGAATCTGGGAATCTTGAAGCAATGTTACAACTGCCTCATTTACACAGACAACCCTCTCCTCCTCCCAACAAATACAAATATATGTGAGAGATGCAACCATATAGCCAAACTGGAGGCTGAGCTCTCTCGACTCAGTACTGGCATAACCAGTCAGGAGGAGAAGGTAACCACACACACCACAAATCCAGTCTCACATAGACCTACCACAACTGCAAACCAAACACAAAACACACAAAAACATACTTGGAGGCTCTTAATAAAAATCTGCCAAAGCAACAGAGACCTCCAAAGCAGACATCCAAGCAACCACTACCTCAAAACGAAACACATGCAACACATAGTTCACAAAGTCAGTGTGCCAAACAGTCACAGCCCTTAAGGCTAAAAAACATACCTGATACACTTGTAATAGGTGACTCTATAGTCAGACACTCTGATGTCCCGCTCACCAGGCTGAACAAGGAAATGGTCACAGTAAGCTGCTTGTCGGGCGCTAGAATCCGCCACATAACACAAGCACTCAGGTCACTCCAAAGCAGGTACAATTATGACTCAGTCATTGTCCATGCTGGTGTGAATGACTTGAGACGTACCTCTCTGGACTACATGAAAAGAGACATAGAGGAGCTCTCTGATTATGTAGCCCAGGCCGGTATGACCCTGACCTTGAGCAGCATCTTATCCTCACCAAGAATGATGCCACAGTACAAAGACAAAATGATCAATTTTAACAACTGGCTTAAGTATTGGTATCATTCTAAGGGGATCCAATGTCTGTCTGCTTGGGATGACATGCTCAACAAACCACGCTGCTTCGCAAGGGACGGCTTGCACCTGTCACCCCTGGGCTTTCGGATATTGGCAAAGGCTCTTGCCACCCCCATAGTGCCTTTTTTAGGCATGGCTCAAAAGACAAACCCACCTCCCTAAAAAACACAAGTAGAAAGTAACTAAGGGTAATGCTGCTCAACGCCAGAAGTCTAAACCTCAAGATGCACGCTCTCGAAGCCCTCCTCAGTATGGAGAACATCAATGTCTGTGCAGTGACAGAAACCTGGTTCAAGGCTCCCGAGAGCACCCCAGCACTACCAGGTTATATCTGATATCATGCTTTTTGGCCCCAGAACTTGGACCGAACCACAAAACGAGGGGGAGTATCAATATTCATCAAGGATACCCACACCTCCTGGTTAGTGGCAATGCACGAAGCATCGGAGACCATCCATGTGCAACTAACAGTGGGCAAAACTGCCCTCCAGTTTGTAGCATGCTACAGACCACCCTCTCAAACTCAGGAACCCCACTCGGCCTTCCTAAAGACACTGGAGAATATAAAGGTCTCTCCAAACGCCATCATATTGGGGGACTTCAACTACCCAAACATAGACTGGGAGCATTACTCAAGCCCCAACACCCTAGCCCAAAGGTTCCTAGAATTCATAAACTGAAATGCTATGGAACAACTAGTCACCTCTCCCACAAGAGGGGAAAACATATTAGACCTGATCATCACAAACATGGGGACACAATGTTCCATACCAGAAGTATACCCCTCATTGGTAAGATCGGACCATAAATTAATCTCCCTGGAAATCCATATCCCGCCCCCACCCCCAGCACAGAAGACCACAGTGAAGAACTTCTCAAAAGCTGACTTCACACTTCTTAAGACCGAAGTGGAATTCTTCAAGGCCCCCGGGCCAGTGGAAACCACAGCCCACTCTGCTGAATCCTTTATAAACGCATTCTATGGACACCTACAGGAATGCATGGATCATGCAATCCCAAATAAAACCAAGACCCATTCCCCCAAAGGCAGGCATCCTGTCTGGTGGACCCCAGCCATTAATAAGCTATACAACAGAAGGAGGAAGCTACAACATGATAGAGCAAAATCCCTAAAAGGGAAGGCATCTCTGATCAGTACTAGCAAAAAACTACGAACACTCATAAAATCATCCAAGGCCAACTTTGAGAGAAAAATTGCACAAGACACTAAAGATAATCACAAGGCTTTCTTTAGTTATGTTAGAAACCTGGGTGGAAACTCCCAGATATGCTCAGAGTTAGTCCAAAATAACAAAAAATACACTGAACCCACAGACATTGCCAACATACTAGCAGACAGGTTCAGTGCAAATCCCCCCCCCTCCCCCCGAAAGGGACAAATATCTATCCCAGCAGAGTGTTGCCTCCCTGACATCTCAGATGCCCAGGTGAGAGCCGCCCTCTCCAAAGCTAAAAACACAGCATCAATGGGACCAGACGGTGTCCTGGGTTGTGTGCTACATGAACTCCAAGAAGAGCTAAACCCACACATAAGGCTGCTGTTTAATCTCAGCCTTACTACAGGATATGTACCCAAAGAATGGTGTACAGCAACAGTGGTCCCACTCCACAAAGGAGGTGCTTCTACGGACCCTGGAAACTACCACCCCATAAGCTTGACGAGCCTGGTCTGCAAGGCTATGGAGAGGATCATTATGGAACTCATAAACAAAGACATTGGGGACCTACAGACATTGGATCCTACCCAATTCGGCTTTGTTAAGGGCAGATCCTGCCTCTTGAACCTGGTCGACTTCTTTGAAACAGTCACCAAGGCCATTAATGAGGGTAAGGTAGTTCACACAACCTACCTTGACCTTGCAAAAGCCTTCGACACAATACCCCACTCGGGCATCATAGACAAGCTCTCCAGCTTAAATATAAACCCCTATGTCATAAGATGGGTTGCAAACTGGCTCAAGGACAGAACCCACAAGGTCAGAATTGCTGGAACCATGTCAGACTCTAAACCAGTCACAAGTGGCGTCCCACAGGGCTCGGTCCTGGGACCTCTCTTGTTCGGTATTTATTTTTCTGAGGTACAGGCTAACATGGGAGGATTGTGGCTGACCAATTTCGCAGATGCCTGCAAACTGGGCGCCATAATTGATTCTCCGGTGGACACAAGCATCCTTCAAAAGGGTCTCATAGAAATGGAAAACTGGTGCCAGAGCCATGGCCTTAAACTAAACGCCAAAAAGTGTATAGTCATACCCTTTGGGAAAAACAAAGTGCCCACAAATTACCACATAGGTGGTAATCCATTAAGTACGGAAGAAGTAATTAGGGACCTAGGGACCCAAGTTGACAGTAACCTCTCGTTTGACACTCACATTGCCAAAGTGGTTAGAAAGACCTACTATATTGCCCACCTTATCATGAAGGGATTCACATCTAGATCAGGAGAGGTCATTGTGCCCCTTTACTCTTCCGTCATCATGCCCATAATTGAGTACAATGCCCCATTTGGGATGTATCTTACCTGACACCTGCAGCAATTGGAAAGACCCCAAAAGTACCTCACCAAGAGGATCAAGGGACTCAAACATATGCCATATGCTGCCTGGCTAAAGAAACTCCAGCTCTACTCAGTAGCATACCGCCTACTCAGAGGTGATCTATGCCTGACGTACAAGGCCATGTCCAACCCGGAATTAATGGACATGCTCCACCTCAGAAAATCCAAATCTACCAGAGCTATGCGAGTGATTTATTTGAACCTCAGCAGAGAAATAAATAGGACATGCTGGAGGGACAGATTCATAACCCAGAGGCTCCCTTCACTCTGGAATAAAATCCCAGTCCATGTTAGGCAGAGCCCCTCACTGACTCTCTTTAAGGGAAATCTTGACGAGTGGATGGGAGATCGTAGGTTTACCCCGGGGGTCACTTCTGTGTCACTGCTAGACAGAGGTACAGTAAACTAAACCTTAAAATGGGCACAGTATACTCATTCCAAGGGGTGGCGAAAGCCAAACACACTCTGGCTAGGCTTATAAATGCCCTAGGGCAGATAGCCTAGTATGAACCTATGAACCTATGAACATACACAGAATCACTTTTTGATGTTAAGCGCTTTCGTGTATGTGTGTTCGATGTCTTGTGATTCGGACATATGCTAGTCGAGCATGTGTCCTAGACCCATATATGTGTGTGTGTGTGTGTGTGTGTGTATATATATATATATATATATATATATATATATATATATGTATATTTATATATATATATATATATATATATGTATATTTATATATATATATATATATATATGTATATTTAGCTATACATATATACATGTCAATCTACCAGGAGCTCAAAAAACATACAAATTAATTATAGATACAACAAAAAGTACCTCTGTCAAGATTAAGGAAATTGAATGGAATAAAATCAGATTACTGAGTGGTCATATCACAGCTAGAAATAGTAATTTAGTCACAGTTGCCACGCCACATCTCCCCAGTGTTTACAAAAAATAGATAGACACAGGTACTACCTCAATTCTTAACTGAACACAAAACACCCAATGGAACACAAAACACCCATACAGATTTACAAATGTCTGCTAATCCACCACAACTAAACTAAATCCGTTGACCCAGATCTGCCCAGCCTTGTACTGCAAATAAATTTCTTTCAATAATGTGTGGAAACACCGTGAAAAAAATTGATAAAACATTAGAATCAAAATGTAATAAAATACATCCAGCAATGGTAATACCGGCAGCCTCCTTAATAGACACATTTTAGACCACACACTTAATATATCTCTCACCACAGGAATGTTTCCCAGCTCTTTCCAATGATGGTATTATTTTACCATTACCTTAGCCATATTCTACATCTTCCACTCATGATTACAGGTTAGTAACTCTCTGTCTGATTACAGAACATTTCAGGAATTGAGCCTGTAAACAAATTTGTAACCACATCAACAAATACAGACTTCTCATTCTGATATGTAGCTTGACTTTCACGTGAGATTCAGTAGCAGAACAGCTTTGTATATCAGGACTGATGCAGAATATCTCATGAATATGACATGGACATATGAAGTAGCGATCTCTCTACTTCTCTTAAATAAGCTGGAAACAATTTCAGATTCTGTCTCCTGGCTAAAACGTTACCTCTAGGCTTGAACCTATAAAGTGGACATTGAATCAGCTGTATCAAATATTCAATCTTTGCAATTTCAGTTATTCAGGGCTGGATACTGAGGCTTTTATAATTCTCAGTTTTGTTAATGACGTTAATATTGATCTACCCATTGAAACTTAGCTATGCATGCCGATGATATTCTCCTATTAAACAGCAATCTTACTCTCTCTCTTTATTACAATCTGAAATATAGTCAGACTTCACCAGGTTATACCACTGAACAGTTAAAAGTAAATAAACAAATCACTTAATAAAGAAAAGCACTTCAAGAATATATTACTCCCTACTAGAGGTGGGAAATGGGAGAGCAAACTTGAATAATAGGAATTTTTTGACAGTTATTTTTAAATGGAGCTCACTGACCAAGATTAAATGAACACATTTAATTTATCTGTGGGCTGCTACACTTTGGTTAGGTTAACTTGCTTGCATAAATGTCTATGTTTTCTTAATAAAAATTTACTTATATCTTTAAAAAATATAATTTAATATGGCTTTCATGGTGGTTGTTGCTTTTATTAATGTTGCTATGTCTTTTGTGATGCAGTATTACTGAGAGTGTAATGACTGACCAGTTTGGTCATGTCATGTTTTATAAGTCTTTTAAAACTTTGCATAGGTAGGTAGTAGATTGTTCTGATGAAGTTTGATAAATTCAACAGATGAAAGCACTATACAATAAAGTTACAGATCCAATACCAGAATTCTTTTGATTTCTTTTTTTCTTTGGCTTTCTGATTACAAGTTTATGAAATGCCAAGTTTTAGGTGTGGATAATCAGCAATAATGCTTTTTGGCACACCAAAAATACTATGCAAGCAAAATAATTCTCAAGCACCCCTTGGGCAGTGTTATTCTTCATATTATACAGAAAATATACCATAGATTAGTACTGGTTCCTAACTTCAATGGTTACACAAATATAACTGTACAAAACACTTTGTTCTAATTATATCAATGCAAGAAGATGACCGACTCTCCTTTATTACTTGACTATTTAAGCGATAGTAAGATGCCAACCACAAACATCTGTAGGTGTCAGCAAAAGAACTAATATCTATCAATGTAGTGAAGCTCCAAAAGACACAAAAAAAGGTTTATTAATTCAACATATTCAAGTATAGAAGTTATCAGAATCTGAACAACACATTCTACCACCTCTTAAATAACTTATCTAACTCACATGATTAAACACCCTATTACAATCAATTAATTTTATAGAATAATGCTTTAAGTACAATTAATATAAAGTCATTATGAAAACACCACCATGTAACAATTACATCCTCCATTAAACACATATAAAAATACAATCACAATTTCACAACTTCAGTGCAAGCATTTTAAAAACAGTATTAATACCATAGGTGCCGGAACCATAGAGCCAGGGGGAGAGGAGCTGCAAGACCCGTTGGAAAAAATTAATGAAGTGGAGTTTTCATGCTAACATGGATTCACGCGGGGAAGTTAAACTAACTAAACTAGCTGTTCTTGTTCTCTTGTTGCTCTGTGTTACAGGAGTTATGCAGCCACTGTTCTGTTGGTGCTGCCAGAGCCAGAGTCTTGCCGGTAAGGAGAGTTTTGTTCTTTTATTTGCAGGAGTTATAGTGCTCCCGTGTGTGTGTGTGTGTGTGTGTGTGTGTGTGTGTGTGTGTGTGTGTGTGTGTGTGTGTGTGTGTGTGTATGTGTGTGTGTGTGTGTGTGTGTGTGTGTGTGTGTGTGTGTGTGTGTGTGAAGGAGAGTTTTGTTCTTTTATTTGCTGGAGTTATGCTGCTCCTGTGTGTGTGTGTGTGTGTGTGTGTGTGTGTGTGTGTGTGTGTGTGTGTGTGTGTGTGTGTGTGTTTGTGTGTGTGTATAAAATGCCCCAGTTTGATATACCTGATGGTTAGTGTTACTCAGGCTCAAACAAGAGTACCACCACTTGTGATTCAGGGAGTGGAGTCCATAGCTCTCAACTGTCTGGATTTTCACAGAATATTTGGCTCATACTTTTGGTCTATTCCTCTTAAAATTTGTGGTTTTCTAGCAAATCAGTGAGAACTGAATTCACTAAATAATGATAGCCCATTAAGTTTCAGTCTCCCTATCTTTCAGGAAACAAACACATGGTTACATAAAACACTTTCCTTTAGCAACTTTCTAAGATTATACAAGCAATATTTAGAGTTTGTCCCTGGTTTTGGGCCTTTGCCCCCCCCCCCAAATAAATGTTGGCTTTTTACAGATTTCTTGTGCTGCAAAGTTGAGAGATTTAGTTGAGTGTCAAGTGGATTTTACAAGGAGCTGAGAGCTTCAGGGGAAGAGATGTTTAGTGCTACTTATCCTAAACTGTTTGCATTGTTAGTAACACAACATGTAGTATACTTGTTTTTGATGCAGAAGGCTGTGGATTCTACTCCCACAGTATGCAGCTGGATCGCTGATACTGTACTGTGTTGTATTTTAAAGGGAGTGGATGCTGCAGTCCTATGAATGCCCTCCTTTGGAGGAGTTACCTAGTAACTATGTTTCTGTTATCAGTTTACCATCCATTTCCCATTGCAAAATTACTAGCTTATCATTTTTTTAATTTAGCATAGGCAATTTATTCTTCAAGGGCAACAGGCAATTTATTTGTAGATGAAACAATGAAATATAAAGTTATTTGCTAGCAGCAACCTTTGCATTAGTTACAGATCCCTTTAATGTGAAATTATTTAGATGACTTGCTTCTGCAGAGATTTTGCATATTTACCGATATTGGTGGATTGTAATGACAGAAGTTTGAGTGGCCTTTTATGGCTGAAATTTTCTGAAATGGATAGTTTTTTCATTATTGGTTCATACATTTTGTTTCATTGCTTTCTAGAAGACTGTTCCAAACTACAAATTTAAAACAAATTCTAAGAAGCGATACTGTATTATACAAGGAATATAATTTAATAATGCTGCGGTGGTGGTGCTGCGGTAGCATGGTCGCCTCACAGTAAGACGTTGTCCTGTTCGATTCTCAGCTAAAGCATCTTCTGTGTGGAGACATGCGTGAATGGGCGTACCTTCGTTGAAGGTTGTGCATCAGGACTGGCAACTTGGTATGTAAAAATCTACTGCCAATCATTAACGGACCGGAGTTCCACTGTGGTGACTCCTAACCGGGAAAAGCCGAAAGATACAACAACAACAATCAGGTTAATACAATCAGGAAGGTAAATCAAAGAATGCATACATGTATGTTTGCTCACAGGATGCAGGAGATCAAAACAGGGGAAGAGACCAGTAACCAATGGAGTCCCCAGGGTTCGGTGCTGAGACTTTTTCTGTTTGGCATATACATCTCAAAAGTAGAAGGAAATATCAAAGGGCTTTGGCTGACTACATTTGAGATGACTGCAAGCTAGGAGCAGTTATTAAATCCCCAAATGACTTAACCATCATGCAGGAAGGTTTGTCCCAAACAATAACTGGTGCCAGAATCATGAATTGAAACTAAACTCCAAGAAATACATTATTATATCCTTTGGGAAGTCATCTACTCCAGGGAACTGCCAAATTGACAATGGCCCCTGAGAATTGACCCAGTTGTTTAGCATTTGGGAAATTGTGTGAACAGTGACCTAACGTTTGACCATCATGTGCCCAGAGTCATAAGAAAGTCTTTCTATATTGCACAGCTTATAAACAAATTGATTTTGACTAGATCTAGATATGTTATTGTCCCCCTTTACAAAGACCTCATTAGGTCAATCATTTTGTATAATGCCCACTTTGGCATGTATCTGTCCAGACCCATGCACCAATTGGAATACTCACAGAGATACCTTACTAAAAGGATACAAGTCCTAAACAATAGGTCTTGCATGGACCTCCTCAAAGATTTATCACTATACTCAGTATCCTACAGAGTGCTTAGCGGTGACATGTCTGGCATACAAGGCATCCTCTAACCTAATACAGATGGACCTACTGAACATTAGCAAGTCAAATGGCATCAGAAATAGTCCAGGTATCTAAACTGAATGTTGTGGGGAGATGGATATATATCACAGAGGCTACCACTGTTCCAGAACAGACTATCCATTCAAGTAAAACAAAGCTCATCCCTGTCCATATTCAAATGCACAACTTGCATCTAAGGATGGGTAACAGAAAATCTACTCCAGGATTGCCCCTCATACCACTAATGGATAGAGGCAGTTCCTAAATGCTGCATCCCTTACATGGGTCCCCTCAAATTATCTATGGTATAATCATTTATTCTCACTAGGGCTAATATACAATTATAAGCCATGGGATAGGTAAAGCCAATCAGGAAATGTTACTTCAAGCACCAAAAGGGAAATTGGCTAAGTTTAAAATGTCCTCCACGTGAACCCATGTTGTCGTAGTAAATAGTTTTAAAAAATTGCCCTTTTTAGATCACTAAGTGCCCCTCTCACCCCCCAAGTCTTCAACAGCTTCTGGTGCCTCTGATTAATACTAACATCTTACTTGCTTTCAGGGACTAATCCAGGAGGTGTACCCATATCTAACTTTAACTGCTACCTTAGTTCCTTTACCTCAAGTTCTGTCTCCTAATAACCTTCCAGTTGATTGATGTTAATTTTATCAAGAACAAAAAATACAATCTTTATTTTCAATTATCACAGATCTTAGACTGTCTATTTAAAGCACTTCTGGAATTGCCTTTCCTAATACAATATACATATTCATAAATCCTTTCTCTTAATGGTGTCTCAGTTTTGCCCATATAATATGCATCACACAATGTGCAGGCAATATATACTACTTCCTTGGTACTACAACTAGCTTTTGGACATTTAACAAAACTTTTAAACAGAAGAAAATGTGGCTTTTCTTCAGTGTCTATGCAACAACATTGATTACAACTAGTGCATTTTGTGGTGATATAATTGGTTATCAAATAATGTTTTAAATTATGTCCCTTCTTGTTTATAAACTGTGGTGTCATACCTAAGGTACTTGTAATATTTTAAGTGTACAAGAGTGTTCCAGGTATTACTAATAACATTTTAATCAAATTCACATTTGTAGTAAACACCAGTTTATTTCATAATACCTTCCAATAAAGTATAAGGGTTATCCAAGGGAGAAACAGTAGGTTTAAACTGATACCTTTAGTTGGATTTGATTCTTATCAGTGAATGAAAAATAACACTGAAGCTTATAATAATGCTCTGGTGCTTACTTACTAGGGTATACAGATGTATGTAGAAATTCCATGTGATATCAAGCCTAAGTTAGGCTTGTAAAATATCCGCAAAATATTTTCCATGTTGCTACCAGAAGTCATAACAAAACCAATTATTTCTAAAATATTTATCAACCAATATTATGATGTGATATATGTGCAGGAAGGAAACAAATCCTTTGCATTTTAGGATTATTATATCATGATATTTATGGAGGTCACTAAATTGTCTGAAGTGGGATTTCTATCAGGAATCATGGGGCAGTTTCACTTCTATCTACTCAGTAAGCAAATGTAGTTTTCTTTACTACTGGCCTTATCCTAGGATAAAAGACAATGTTAGTGAATGTATCTTCCTGACTGTCAGCCTCAACCAAGGGTAAAAAGTGAATGGGATACTTTTTCATCACTAAACATTCAGACAGCAAATCCTAAAGACTGCCAATTATTTCCCTCTTAGACAGGCAGACAGACACCCAGTTATATTCACTATTTATTTAACATTGTGAAGAGGTATCATCCAAAAAGTGCCATCAAACTGAGGGGTGCAGGTGGGGCCAGTGAACAAAAGGGCATGGTTATACTGATGATACCTGATGGAGTACCTTCAGCCCGGTTATTCCCTACAAGTAATAGTACACTGATGGAGTACCTTCACCCCGGTTATTCCCTACAAGTAATAGTACACTGATGGAGTACCTTCACCCCGGTTATTCCCTACAAGTAATAGTACACTGATGGAGTACTTTCGCCCCTTTTATTCCCTACAAGTAATAGTACACTGATGGAGTCTAGAAGTCAGACCTAAAAATGAGGTCGTCTACATACAGTGTGATGTGGAAATAATTAAAACAAAATAAAGATGCACGCTTCCCTTTGCTGGGTACAGTCTGTCTAGTTTTTAATCCAAGAATCTTGTTTTTTTGAAGATGAGTGCTGCATAATTCACTGATATGCACATTAGAGTAGAATGTCTGGCAGTGGAAAAGGGAGTATGTAGGAACCCCTCGGGTAAGTACCCTTATCCAGATGAGGTATAACAGTGAAACAGATAGCCACAGCTTTGGCAGAATAGTATAGGGGCAATTGGTGATAGAGTGGGTTTGCTCCTGAAGAAAACAGGCATTTTGAGATTTTATAGGTTCATAGGTTGGTACTAGGCTATCGGCCCTAGGGCCTATACAAGCCTAGCCATAACAATTCCCTGGCTATTTCTTCCCACAATATTTACTTCCCTGGACCCCTGTCTAGCAAGGTGACTGACGTGATCCCAGGGTGACTTTCCTCTCTCCCATCCAATCGTCAAGGTTCCTTTTGAAGAGGGCCAAGGAGGCGATCTGCTTGACATGTATGGGCAGTCTATTCCAGAGTCTGTGGAGTCTCTGTGTCAGGAACCTATCCCTCCAGCATGTTTTGTTCATTGTGATGACAAGGTTTAGATCCCTGCAGTGTGTGGCTCTGAGGGATTGGGATTTCTTTAAGTGTAGCATGGCCAATAGCTCTGGGTTTGACATGGCCTTGTATGTTAAGCAGAGATCGCCTCTGAGTAGATTATACGCAACAGAGTATAGCTGGAGTTTTTTTAGATGGTCAGCATAGGGCATCTGCTTTAGGCCTGTGATTCATTTAGTGAGGTATTTCTGTGGCCTTTCCAGTTGCTGCAGATGATTTGAGAGGTACATACCAAATGGGGCATTGTATCCTATAATGGGTCTAATGAGGGATGAGTATAGTGGGGCAATGACCTCCTTTTTTCTGGATGAAAAGCCCTTAGTGATGAGATTTTCCACATAGACGGATTTCCTGACTACTGTGGCGATGTGGTTGTCAAAGGTGAGACCACTGTCCACCTTTGTCCCTAAGTCTCTTATCACACTTTTGGTGTTTAGTGTACTGCCACTTATGTAGTAATTCATGGGTACATATTTGTTCCCAAAGGGGATAACTATACATTTCTTGGCATTATGCTTAAGCCCATGGCTCTGCCACCAAGCATCTGTTTCTGTACTTGTTGTGGAGTGACTTGTAAGGCCCTTTTGTAGAATATCCATATCATTTGGGGATTCAATAATAGCTCCCAGTTTGCAGTCATCTGCGAACTTTGTTAGCCAGAGTCCCTTAGTGTTGGCCTGTACTTCAGAGAAATAGATGCCAAACAAGAGCGGTCCCAGGACTGAACCCTGAGGTACTCCACTTGTCACTTGTCTGGAAATGGATTTGGAGTCAGCTACTTTTACAGTGTGGGTTCTGTCAGTAAGTCAGTTGGCAACCCATTGAGTGATGTAAGGATTAATGCCCAGCTTAGTAAGTTTATCTATGATTCCAGAGTAGGGTATGGTGTCAAAGGCCTTGACAATGTCCAGATAGGCTGTGTGGACTGCCTTACACTCTTCCACAGCTCTGGAGACTGATTTGAAGAAGTCAATCAGGTTCAGGAGACAAGATCAGCCTTTCACAAACCCAAACTGGGTGGGGTGCAGTGTTTGAAGGTTGCCACTGTCTTTGTTTATAAGTTCCATGATAATACATTCCATGGCCTTGCAGATCAGGCTCATCAGACTGATGGGGCGGTAGTTCCTGGGATCCAAGGTAGATCCCCTCTTGTGGAGTGGGATAACTGTAGCTGTGCCCCACTCAGTGGGCAAAAAGCCTGAGGTGAGGCTATGATTAAACATGACACTTAGGTGAGGTGCCAGTTCATTTTGTAGTTCATGTAGGACACAGCCCGGGATGTCGCCCCATGGATGCTATATTCTTAGCTTTGGAGAGTGCGTTTTTTACCCATGTGGCTGTTATTACCGGAATTTGGCAATCTTTCGGTATTGAGATGGGCCCTTTAGGGGGTGAGAGGGGGGTGAAGTTGGCACTGAATCGATCTGCCAAGATATTGGCAATATCCTTGGGATCAGTATATTTAATGCCATTCTGTTGTAGCTCAGAGCAGATCTGACCATTGCCATTTAGATTCTTGACATAGCTATAGAATGCCTTGTGGTTGTCGTTGGAATCTTTGGTAATTTTATTTTCGTAACTAGCTTTGGAGGATTTTATGAGGGATCTCAGCTTCTTACTGAGGCTAGTAAGGGAGTTTTTGCATCCTGGGATTCTTCTCTTTTCTGCAACAGTTTCTTCCTTTTGCTCTAAAGCTTGCTTATGGCAGGGGACCACCAGATTGGCTTCCTGTTTTTGGAGGAAAGCATCTTGGTTCTATTTGGGATGGCACGATTCATGCATGAGTGGATGTGCTCATACAGTGCTTTAGTGTAGGATTCAGCAGTCAAACTTTCAGTTCCCATCTGCATGGATGTCATGAAGTTTGTCACTTCTGACTTGAGTAGCATGAAGTTGGCTTTGGAGAAGTTTTTTACGGAGGTTTCCTTACTAGGGGGGGGTAGGGGATGGATGTGGATGTCAAGGGTGATTAGCTTATGGTCAGACCTGACCAACGAGGGGGTGACCATAGGTGTGGAGCATCGATTTTCCATGTCGGTAATGACCAGGTCTAGGATATTGGAACCCCTGGGGGGACAATGAATTAGTTGATCCAGGGCATTGGAATTTATGAATTTCAAGAACCGTTGGGCAAAGGTGTTGGTACACGAGTAGTTTTCCCAGTTAATGGCACAGTAGTTGAAATCACCCAGTATTAGGGTGTTTGGTTGTATCTTAATATTTTCCAGTATGCTTAGAAAGTTGTAGTGAGAACCTTGGGGCATGGTGGGGGGTCTGTAGCAAGCTACAATTTGGATTGCAGTCTTACCTAGTTTTAGTTGCACCTGGAGAATTTCAGACGCATTGCGTTGGGCAACTAGCCTGGTGGTGTGAATATCCTTGGTGAATATGGACACTCCTCCACCCTTAGTGTTTCGATCTTGATTTGGTGGCCAAAAAGTGTGGTAAGAGTTGTAGTCTGGTATTGCAGGGGTGCTCTCTGGAGCCTTGAACCAGGTCTCAGTTACTCCACAGATATCGATGTTCTCCATTCTTAGGAGTGCATCGAGAGAGTGCATTTGGAGGTTTAGACTTTTAGCATTGAATAGCATTACCTTCAGATTTTGCAATCTTGTACCTGTTACAGTGCTGGTTTTGTTCTTTGAACTTTGCCTAAAAAGGCACTTTAAGGGTGGCAAGAGCCTTAGCCAGTAACCTGAATCCCAGGGGCAACAGGTGCAGAGCATTTCTGGCAAAGCATCGTGATCTGTCGATCATGTCATCCCAGGCAGACAGATACTGGATCCCCTTTGAATGACACCAGAAGCTTAGCCAGTTGTTGAAGTCAATCATTTTGTCCTTATACTGTGGTATCATTCTGGGCTAGGATCATACCTGCCTGGGCCACATGATCCGAGAGCTCTTTCATGTCTTTTTTCATGTAGTCCAGGGAGGTACGTCTCAAGTCATTCACTCCAACATGGACAATGACAGAGTCATATTTGTACTTGTTGTGGAGTGACTTGAGTGCAAGCATTATGTGGTGGATCCTGGCACCCGACAGGCAGATGACTGTAATTTTCGCCTTGTTCAGCCTGGTGATTGAGACATCACTGTGCCTGACTATAGATTCACCTATTACTAAAGTGTTGGGTACGTTGTCTTGCCTTAGGAGCTGTTGTTGGGTGACACACTGGTGTTGTGAGTTATGTGACACTTTGGTTGTGATTGGTGTTTGTTTGTATTTTAGCTTTGGAGGTCCTTGTTGCTTGGGCAGGCTACTGTTGAGGGCCTCCGTATATGAGGGTTTAGTGTTGCTATGTGAGGGTGTTGGTTTAGAAGGACTATGTGCTGCTTGAGTTGTAGTGCGGGTGTTAACCTTCTGCTCTTGACTGTCTAGCACAATCTTGGGTGAAGAGAGCTTTGCTTCCAGTTTGGGTATGTAAGTGCATCTCTCACAGGTTGTAGTGTTGGGTGGTAGAAGGAGAGGGTTGTCTGCATACATGATGCAATTGCTGCATTGCCCCAGTATGCCCAGATTCACCAGATGGACAGGAGAAATCACTGGAAGCTGACCCTTTGATATGCCTGGTTTGGTGATTTTTTTTTGTAAAGTACAAGAGCTGTTTTCCCTTACCTTAGCAAGGTAATTTGCAATTACAGGCTGTTTAGTGCCTGCAATTAATTTTTCCTTATTAACAAGGAGAGTTGAGTGCTTGTATTTTGATTTTGATTTGCTCAGGTATAGACCAAATGTTGCTTCACCAGGAAGTTTAATGTTTGAATCAGAATATTTTCTGCACACTGGCCTAAACTTTATATTTCTCCAGTCCTAAGTGTAGTTCATGTTTATCCGAAGTGATATGAAAGGTGATCACTGATACATTGTCAGTTTTGTCATTTCATACTGCAGCTCATAGGTTCATAGATTAGTACTAGGCTAACTGCCTTGCGAGCCATTTCAAGCTAGCTAATTATCCCCTGTGAGACTCAAACCCTGTACCTTGTGTTTGTAAGGCAAACACCTTAACCATTAGGCCACCCTCCCAACGGAATATTAAAACAGTGGTAGTATTAATGACATCTGCGGAATATTAAAACACTGGTGTTATTAATGACAAGTGCTGAATATTAAAACAATGGTAGTATTAATGACATCTGCGGAATATTAAAACACCGGTGTTATTAATGACAAGTGCTGAATATTAAAACAGTGGTAGTATTAATGACATCTGCAGAATATTAAAACACCGGTGTTATTAATGACAAGTGCTGAATATTAAAACAGTGGTAGAATTAATGACATCTGCGGAATATTAAAACACTGGTGTTAATAATGACAAGTGCTGAATATTAAAACAGTGGTAGTATTAATGACATCTGCAGAATATTAAAACACTGGTGTTATTAATGACAAGTGCTGAATATTAAAACAGTGGTAGTATTAATGACATCTGCGGAATATTAAAACACTGCTGTTATTAATGACAAGTGCTGAATATTAAAACAGTGGTAGTATTAATGACATCAGCGAAATATTAAAACACTGGTGTTATTAGTGACAAGTGCTGAATATTAAAACAGTGGTAGTATTAATGACATCTGCGGAATATTAAAACACTGGTGTTATTAATGACAAGTGGTGAATATTAAAACCGTGGTAGTATTAATGACATCTGCGGAATATTAAAACGCTGGTGTTATTAATGACATCTGTGGAATATTAAAACAGTGGTAGTATTAATGACATCTGCAGAATATTAAAACACTGGTGTTATTAATTACAAGTGCTGAATATTAAAACAGTGGTAGTATTAATGACATCTGCAGAATATTAAAACACTGGTGTTATTAATGACAAGTGCTGAATATTAAAACAGTGGTAGTATTAATGACATCTGCAGAATATTAAAACACTGGTGTTATTAATGACATCTGTGGAATATTAAAACAGTGGTAGCATTAATGACATCTGCGGAATATTAAAACACTTGTGTTATTAATGACAAGTGCTGAATATTAAAACAGTGGCAGTATTAATGACATCTGCGGAATATTAAAACACTGGTGTTATTAATGACAAGTGCTGAATATTAAAACAGTGGTAGTATTAATGACATCTGCGGAATATTAAAACACTGGTGTTATTAATGACAAGTGCTGAATATTAAAACAGTGGTAGTATTAATGACATCTGCAGAATATAAAAACACTGGTGTTATTAATGACAAGTGCTGAATATTAAAACAGTGGTAGTATTAATGACATCTGTGGAATATTAAAACACTGGTGTTATTAATGACAAGTGCTGAATATTAAAACAGTGGTAGTATTAATGACATCTGCGGAATATTAAAACACTGGTGTTTTTAATGACATGTGCTGAATATTAAAACAGTGGTAGTAGTAATGACATCTGCGGAATATTAAAACACTGGTGTTATTAATGACAAGTGCTGAATATTAAAACAGTGGTAGTATTAATGACATCTGCAGAATATTAAAACACTGGTGTTATTAATGACATCTGTGGAATATTAAAACAGTGGTAGTATTAATGACATCTGCAGAATATTAAAACACTGGTGTTATTAATGAAAAGTGCTGAATATTAAAACAGTGGTAGTATTAATGACATCTGCGGAATATTAAAACACTGGTGTTATTAATGACAAGTGCTGAATATTAAAACAGTGGTAGTATTAATGACATCTGCGGAATATTAAAACACTGGTGTTATTAATGACATCTGCGGAATATTAAAACAGTGGTAGCATTAATGACATCTGCAGAATATTAAAACACGTGTTATTAATGATGCTGAATATTAAAACAGTGGTAGTATTAATGACATCTGCAGAATATTAAAACACTGGTGTTATTAATGACAAGTGCTGAATATTAAAACAGTGGTAGTATTAATGATATCTGTGGAATATTAAAACACTGGTGTTATTAATGACAAGTGCTGAATATTAAAACAGTGGTACTATTAATGACATCTGCGGAATATTAAAATACTGGTGTTATTAATGACAAGTGCTGAATATTAAAACAGTGGTAGTATTAATGACATCTGCGGAATATTAAAACACTGGTGTTATTAATGACAAGTGGTGAATATTAAAACAGTGGTAGTATTAATGACATCTGCGGAATATTAAAACACTGGTGTTATTAATGACAAGTGCTGAATATTAAAACAGTGGTAGTATTAATGACATCTGCGAATATTAAAACACGGGTGTTATTAATGACAAGTGCTGAATATTAAAACAGTGGTAGTATTAATGACATCTGCGGAATATTAAAACACTGGTGTTATTAATGACAAGTGCTGAATATTAAAACAGTGGTAGTATTAATGACATCTGCGGAATATTAAAACACTGGTGTTATTAATGACAAGTGCTGAATATTAAAACAGTGGTAGTATTAATGACATCTGCGGAATATTAAAACACTGGTGTTATTAATGACAAGTGTTGAATATTAAAACTGTGGTAGTATTAATGACATCTGCGGAATATTAAAACACTGGTGTTATTAATGACAAGTGCTGAACATTAAAACAGTGGTAGTATTAATGACATCTGCAGAATATTAAAACACTGGTGTTATTAATGACAAGTGCTGAATATTAAAACAGTGGTAGTATTAATGACATCTGCGGAATATTAAAACACTGGTGTTATTAATGACAAGTGCTGAATATTAAAACAGTGGTAGTATTAATGACATCTGCGGAATATTAAAACACTGGTGTTATTAATGACATCTGCGGAATATTAAAACAGTGGTAGCATTAATAACATCTGCAGAATATTAAAACACTGGTGTTATTAATGACAAGTGCTGAATATTAAAACAGTGGTAGTATTAATGACATCTGCGAAATATTAAAACACTGGTGTTATTAATGACATCTGCAGAATATTAAAACAGTGGTAGTATTAATGACATCTGCGAAATATTAAAACACTGGTGTTATTAATGACAAGTGCTGAATATTAAAACAGTGGTAGTATTAATGACATCTGCAGAATATTAAAACAATGGTGTTATTAATGACAAGTGCTGAATATTAAAACAGTGGTACTATTAATGACATCTGCAGAATATTAAAACACTTGTGTTAATAATGACAAGTGCTGAATATTAAAACAGTGGTAGTATGAATGACATCTGTGGAATATTAAAACACTGGTGTTATTAATGACAAGTGCTGAATATTAAAACAGTGGTAGTATTAATGACATCTGCGAAATATTAAAACACTGGTGTTATTAATGACATCTGCAGAATATTAAAACAGTGGTAGTATTAATGACATCTGCGAAATATTAAAACACTGGTGTTATTAATGACAAGTGGTGAATATTAAAACGGTGGTAGTATTAATGACATCTGCGGAATATTAAAACACTGGTGTTATTAATGACAAGTGCTGAATATTAAAACAGTGGTAGTATTAATGACATCTGCGGAATATTAAAACACGGGTGTTATTAATGACAAGTGCTGAATATTAAAACAGTGGTAGTATTAATGACATCTGCGGAATATTAAAACACTGGTGTTATTAATGACAAGTGCTGAATATTAAAACAGTGGTAGTATTAATGACATCTGCGGAATATTAAAACACTGGTGTTATTAATGACAAGTGTTGAATATTAAAACTGTGGTAGTATTAATGACATCTGCGGAATATTAAAACACTGGTGTTATTAATGACAAGTGCTGAACATTAAAACAGTGGTAGTATTAATGACATCTGCAGAATATTAAAACACTGGTGTTATTAATGACAAGTGCTGAATATTAAAACAGTGGTAGTATTAATGACATCTGAGAATATTAAAACACTGGTGTTATTAATGACAAGTGCTGAATATTAAAACAGTGGTAGTATTAATGAAATCTGCGGAATATTAAAACACGGGTGTTATTAATGACAAGTGCTGAATATTAAAACAGTGGTAGTATTAATGACATCTGCGGAATATTAAAACACTGGTGTTATTAATGACAAGTGTTGAATATTAAAACTGTGGTAGTATTAATGACATCTGCGGAATATTAAAACACTGGTGTTATTAATGACAAGTGCTGAACATTAAAACAGTGGTAGTATTAATGACATCTGCAGAATATTAAAACACTGGTGTTATTAATGACAAGTGCTGAATATTAAAACAGTGGTAGTATTAATGACATCTGCCGAATATTAAAACACTGGTGTTATTAATGACAAGTGCTGAATATTAAAACAGTGGTAGTATTAATGACATCTGCGGAATATTAAAACACTGGTGTTATTAATGACATCTGCGGAATATTAAAACAGTGGTAGCATTAATAACATCTGCAGAATATTAAAACACTGGTGTTATTAATGACAAGTGCTGAATATTAAAACAGTGGTAGTATTAATGACATCTGCGAAATATTAAAACACTGGTGTTATTAATGACATCTGCAGAATATTAAAACAGTGGTAGTATTAATGACATCTGCGAAATATTAAAACACTGGTGTTATTAATGACAAGTGCTGAATATTAAAACAGTGGTAGTATTAATGACATCTGCTGAATATTAAAACAATGGTGTTATTAATGACAAGTGCTGAATATTAAAACAGTGGTAGTATTAATGACATCTGCAGAATATTAAAACACTTGTGTTAATAATGACAAGTGCTGAATATTAAAACAGTGGTAGTATGAATGACATCTGTGGAATATTAAAACACTGGTGTTATTAATGACAAGTGCTGAATATTAAAACAGTGGTAGTATTAATGACATCTGCGGAATATTAAAACACTGGTGTTTTTAATGACAAGTGCTGAATATTAAAACAGTGGTAGTAGTAATGACATCTGCGGAATATTAAAACACTGGTGTTATTAATGACAAGTGCTGAATATTAAAACAGTGGTAGTATTAATGATATCTGCGGAATATTAAAACACTGATGTTATTAATGACATCTGCGGAATATTAAAACAGTGGTAGTATTAATGTCATCTGCGGAATATTAAAACACTGGTGTTATTAATGAAAAGTGCTGAATATTAAAACAGTGGTAGTATTAATGACATCTGCGGAATATTAAAACACTGGTGTTATTAATGACAAGTGCTGAATATTAAAACAGTGGTAGTATTAATGACATCTGCGGAATATTAAAACACTGGTGTTATTAATGACATCTGCGGAATATTAAAACAGTGGTAGCATTAATGACATCTGCAGAATATTAAAACACTGGTGTTATTAATGACAAGTGCTGAATATTAAAACAGTGGTAGTATTAATGACATCTGCGGAATATTAAAACACTGGTGTTATTAATGACAAGTGCTAAATATTAAAACACTGGTAGTATTAATGACATCTGCGGAATATTAAAACACTAGTGTTATTAATGACAAGTGCTGAATATTAAAACAGTGGTAGTATTAATGACATCTGCGGAATATTAAAACACTGGTGTTATTAATGACAAGTGCTGAATATTAAAACAGTGGTAGTATTAATGACATCTGGAATATTAAAACACTGGTGTTATTAATGACAAGTGCTGAATATTAAAACAGTGGTAGTATTAATGACATCTGCGAATATTAAAACACTGGTGTTATTAATGACAAGTGCTGAATATTAAAACAGTGATAGTATTAATGACATCTGCGGAATATTAAAACACTGGTGTTATTAATGACAAGTGCTGAATATTAAAACAGTGGTACTATTAATGACATCTGCGGAATATTAAAATACTGGTGTTATTAATGACAAGTGCTGAATATTAAAACAGTGGTAGTATTAATGACATCTGCGGAATATTAAAACACTGGTGTTATTAATGACAAGTGGTGAATATTAAAACAGTGGTAGTATTAATGACATCTGCGGAATATTAAAACACTGGTGTTATTAATGACAAGTGCTGAATATTAAAACAGTGGTAGTATTAATGACATCTGCGGAATATTAAAACACGGGTGTTATTAATGACAAGTGCTGAATATTAAAACAGTGGTAGTATTAATGACATCTGCAGAATATTAAAATACTGGTGTTATGAATGACAAGTGCTGAATATTAAAACAGTGGTAGTATTAATGACATCTGCGGAATATTAAAACACTGGTGTTATTAATGACAAGTGCTGAATATTAAAACAGTGGTAGTATTAATGACATCTACGGAATATTAAAACACTGGTGTTATTAATGACAAGTGTTGAATATTAAAACTGTGGTAGTATTAATGACATCTGCTGAATATTAAAACACTGGTGTTATTAATGTCAAGTGCTGAACATTAAAACAGTGGTAGTATTAATGACATCTGCAGAATATTAAAACACTGGTGTTATTAATGACAAGTGCTGTATATTAAAACAGTGGTAGTATTAATGACATCTGCGGAATATTAAAACACTGGTGTTATTAATGACAAGTGCTGAATATTAAAACAGTGGTAGTATTAATGACATCTGCGGAATATTAAAACACTGGTGTTATTAATGACATCTGCGGAATATTAAAACACTGGTGTTATTAATGACATCTGTGGAATATTAAAACAGTGGTAGTATTAATGACATCTGCAGAATATTAAAACACTGGTGTTATTAATGAAAAGTGCTGAATATTAAAACAGTGGTAGTATTAATGACATCTGCGGAATATTAAAACACTGGTGTTATTAATGACAAGTGCTGAATATTAAAACAGTGGTAGTATTAATGACATCTGCGGAATATTAAAACACTGGTGTTATTAATGACATCTGCGGAATATTAAAACAGTGGTAGCATTAATGACATCTGCAGAATATTAAAACACGTGTTATTAATGATGCTGAATATTAAAACAGTGGTAGTATTAATGACATCTGCAGAATATTAAAACACTGGTGTTATTAATGACAAGTGCAGAATATTAAAACAGTGGTAGTATTAATGATATCTGTGGAATATTAAAACACTGGTGTTATTAATGACAAGTGCTGAATATTAAAACAGTGGTACTATTAATGACATCTGCGGAATATTAAAATACTGGTGTTATTAATGACAAGTGCTGAATATTAAAACAGTGGTAGTATTAATGAGATCTGCGGAATATTAAAACACTGGTGTTATTAATGACAAGTGGTGAATATTAAAACAGTAGTAGTATTAATGACATCTGCGGAATATTAAAACACTGGTGTTATTAATGACAAGTGCTGAATATTAAAACAGTGGTAGTATTAATGACATCTGCGGAATATTAAAACACGGGTGTTATTAATGACAAGTGCTGAATATTAAAACAGTGGTAGTATTAATGACATCTGCGGAATATTAAAACACTGGTGTTATTAATGACAAGTGCTGAATATTAAAACAGTGGTAGTATTAATGACATCTGCGGAATATTAAAACACTGGTGTTATTAATGACAAGTGCTGAATATTAAAACAGTGGTAGTATTAATGACATCTGCGGAATATTAAAACACTGGTGTTATTAATGACAAGTGTTGAATATTAAAACTGTGGTAGTATTAATGACATCTGCGGAATATTAAAACACTGGTGTTATTAATGACAAGTGCTGAACATTAAAACAGTGGTAGTATTAATGACATCTGCAGAATATTAAAACACTGGTGTTATTAATGACAAGTGCTGAATATTAAAACAGTGGTAGTATTAATGACATCTGCGGAATATTAAAACACTGGTGTTATTAATGACAAGTGCTGAATATTAAAACAGTGGTAGTATTAATGACATCTGCGGAATATTAAAACACTGGTGTTATTAATGACATCTGCGGAATATTAAAACAGTGGTAGCATTAATAACATCTGCAGAATATTAAAACACTGGTGTTATTAATGACAAGTGCTGAATATTAAAACAGTGGTAGTATTAATGACATCTGCGAAATATTAAAACACTGGTGTTATTAATGACATCTGCAGAATATTAAAACAGTGGTAGTATTAATGACATCTGCGAAATATTAAAACACTGGTGTTATTAATGACAAGTGCTGAATATTAAAACAGTGGTAGTATTAATGACATCTGCAGAATATTAAAACAATGGTGTTATTAATGACAAGTGCTGAATATTAAAACAGTGGTACTATTAATGACATCTGCAGAATATTAAAACACTTGTGTTAATAATGACAAGTGCTGAATATTAAAACAGTGGTAGTATGAATGACATCTGTGGAATATTAAAACACTGGTGTTATTAATGACAAGTGCTGAATATTAAAACAGTGGTAGTATTAATGACATCTGCGAAATATTAAAACACTGGTGTTATTAATGACATCTGCAGAATATTAAAACAGTGGTAGTATTAATGACATCTGCGAAATATTAAAACACTGGTGTTATTAATGACAAGTGGTGAATATTAAAATGGTGGTAGTATTAATGACATCTGCGGAATATTAAAACACTGGTGTTATTAATGACAAGTGCTGAATATTAAAACAGTGGTAGTATTAATGACATCTGCGGAATATTAAAACACGGGTGTTATTAATGACAAGTGCTGAATATTAAAACAGTGGTAGTATTAATGACATCTGCGGAATATTAAAACACTGGTGTTATTAATGACAAGTGCTGAATATTAAAACAGTGGTAGTATTAATGACATCTGAGAATATTAAAACACTGGTGTTATTAATGACAAGTGTTGAATATTAAAACTGTGGTAGTATTAATGACATCTGCGAATATTAAAACACTGGTGTTATTAATGACAAGTGCTGAACATTAAAACAGTGGTAGTATTAATGACATCTGCAGAATATTAAAACACTGGTGTTATTAATGACAAGTGCTGAATATTAAAACAGTGGTAGTATTAATGACATCTGCAGAATATTAAAACACTGGTGTTATTAATGACAAGTGCTGAATATTAAAACAGTGGTAGTATTAATGAAATCTGCGGAATATTAAAACACGGGTGTTATTAATGACAAGTGCTGAATATTAAAACAGTGGTAGTATTAATGACATCTGCGGAATATTAAAACACTGGTGTTATTAATGACAAGTGTTGAATATTAAAACTGTGGTAGTATTAATGACATCTGCGGAATATTAAAACACTGGTGTTATTAATGACAAGTGCTGAACATTAAAACAGTGGTAGTATTAATGACATCTGCAGAATATTAAAACACTGGTGTTATTAATGACAAGTGCTGAATATTAAAACAGTGGTAGTATTAATGACATCTGCGGAATATTAAAACACTGGTGTTATTAATGACAAGTGCTGAATATTAAAACAGTGGTAGTATTAATGACATCTGCGGAATATTAAAACACTGGTGTTATTAATGACATCTGCGGAATATTAAAACAGTGGTAGCATTAATAACATCTGCAGAATATTAAAACACTGGTGTTATTAATGACAAGTGCTGAATATTAAAACAGTGGTAGTATTAATGACATCTGCGAAATATTAAAACACTGGTGTTATTAATGACATCTGCAGAATATTAAAACAGTGGTAGTATTAATGACATCTGCGAAATATTAAAACACTGGTGTTATTAATGACAAGTGCTGAATATTAAAACAGTGGTAGTATTAATGACATCTGCTGAATATTAAAACAATGGTGTTATTAATGACAAGTGCTGAATATTAAAACAGTGGTAGTATTAATGACATCTGCAGAATATTAAAACACTTGTGTTAATAATGACAAGTGCTGAATATTAAAACAGTGGTAGTATGAATGACATCTGTGGAATATTAAAACACTGGTGTTATTAATGACAAGTGCTGAATATTAAAACAGTGGTAGTATTAATGACATCTGCGGAATATTAAAACACTGGTGTTTTAATGACAAGTGCTGAATATTAAAACAGTGGTAGTAGTAATGACATCTGCGGAATATTAAAACACTGGTGTTATTAATGACAAGTGCTGAATATTAAAACAGTGGTAGTATTAATGATATCTGCGGAATATTAAAACACTGATGTTATTAATGACATCTGCGGAATATTAAAACAGTGGTAGTATTAATGCCATCTGCGGAATATTAAAACACTGGTGTTATTAATGAAAAGTGCTGAATATTAAAACAGTGGTAGTATTAATGACATCTGCGGAATATTAAAACACTGGTGTTATTAATGACAAGTGCTGAATATTAAAACAGTGGTAGTATTAATGACATCTGCGGAATATTAAAACACTGGTGTTATTAATGACATCTGTGGAATATTAAAACAGTGGTAGCATTAATGACATCTGCAGAATATTAAAACACTGGTGTTATTAATGACAAGTGCTGAATATTAAAACAGTGGTAGTATTAATGACATCTGCGGAATATTAAAACACTGGTGTTATTAATGACAAGTGCTAAATATTAAAACACTGGTAGTATTAATGACATCTGCGGAATATTAAAACACTAGTGTTATTAATGACAAGTGCTGAATATTAAAACAGTGGTAGTATTAATGACATCTGCGGAATATTAAAACACTGGTGTTATTAATGACAAGTGCTGAATATTAAAACAGTGGTAGTATTAATGACATCTGCGGAATATTAAAACACTGGTGTTATTAATGACAAGTGCTGAATATTAAAACAGTGGTAGTATTAATGACATCTGCGGAATATTAAAACACTGGTGTTATTAATGATAAGTGCTGAATATTAAAACAGTGATAGTATTAATGACATCTGCGGAATATTAAAACACTGGTGTTATTAATGACAAGTGCTGAATATTAAAACAGTGGTACTATTAATGACATCTGCGGAATATTAAAATACTGGTGTTATTAATGACAAGTGCTGAATATTAAAACAGTGGTAGTATTAATGACATCTGCGGAATATTAAAACACTGGTGTTATTAATGACAAGTGGTGAATATTAAAACAGTGGTAGTATTAATGACATCTGCGGAATATTAAAACACTGGTGTTATTAATGACAAGTGCTGAATATTAAAACAGTGGTAGTATTAATGACATCTGCGGAATATTAAAACACGGGTGTTATTAATGACAAGTGCTGAATATTAAAACAGTGGTAGTATTAATGACATCTGCAGAATATTAAAATACTGGTGTTATGAATGACAAGTGCTGAATATTAAAACAGTGGTAGTATTAATGACATCTGCGGAATATTAAAACACTGGTGTTATTAATGACAAGTGCTGAATATTAAAACAGTGGTAGTATTAATGACATCTACGGAATATTAAAACACTGGTGTTATTAATGACAAGTGTTGAATATTAAAACTGTGGTAGTATTAATGACATCTGCTGAATATTAAAACACTGGTGTTATTAATGTCAAGTGCTGAACATTAAAACAGTGGTAGTATTAATGACATCTGCAGAATATTAAAACACTGGTGTTATTAATGACAAGTGCTGTATATTAAAACAGTGGTAGTATTAATGACATCTGCGGAATATTAAAACACTGGTGTTATTAATGACAAGTGCTGAATATTAAAACAGTGGTAGTATTAATGACATCTGCGGAATATTAAAACACTGGTGTTATTAATGACATCTGCGGAATATTAAAACAGTGGTAGCATTAATAACATCTGCAGAATATTAAAACACTGGTGTTATTAATGACAAGTGCTGAATATTAAAACAGTGGTAGTATTAATGACATCTGCAAAATATTAAAACACTGGTGTTATTAATGACATCTGCAGAATATTAAAACAGTGGTAGTATTAATGACATCTGCAAAATATTAAAACACTGGTGTTATTAATGACAAGTGCTGAATATTAAAACAGTGGTAGTATTAATGACATCTGCAGAATATTAAAACAATGGTGTTATTAATGACAAGTGCTGAATATTAAAACAGTGGTAGTATTAATGACATCTGCAGAATATTAAAACACTTGTGTTAATAATGACAAGTGCTGAATATTAAAACAGTGGTAGTATGAATGACATCTGTGGAATATTAAAACACTGGTGTTATTAATGACAAGTGCTGAATATTAAAACAGTGGTAGTATTAATGACATCTGTGAAATATTAAAACACTGGTGTTATTAATGACATCTGCAGAATATTAAAACAGTGGTAGTATTAATGGCATCTGCGAAATATTAAAACACTGGTCTTATTAATGACAAGTGGTGAATATTAAAACAGTGGTAGTATTAATGACATCTGCGGAATATTAAAACACTGGTGTTATTAATGACAAGTGCTGAATATTAAAACAGTGGTAGTATTAATGACATCTGCGGAATATTAAAACACGGGTGTTATTAATGACAAGTGCTGAATATTAAAACAGTGGTAGTATTAATAACATCTGCGGAATATTAAAACACTGGTGTTATTAATGACAAGTGCTGAATATTAAAACAGTGGTAGTATTAATGACATCTGCGGAATATTAAAACACTGGTGTTATTAATGACAAGTGTTGAATATTAAAACTGTGGTAGTATTAATGACATCTGCAGAATATTAAAACACTGGTGTTATTAATGACAAGTGCTGAATATTAAAACAGTGGTAGTATTAATGACATCTGCGGAATATTAAAACACTGGTGTTATTAATGACATCTGCGGAATATTAAAACAGTGGTAGCATTAATGACATCTGCAGAATATTAAAACACGTGTTATTAATGACAAGTGCTGAATATTAAAATAGTGGTAGTATTAATGACATCAGCGGAATATTAAAACACTGGTGTTATTAATGACAAGTGCTGAATATTAAAACAGTGGTAGTATTAATGATATCTGCGGAATATTAAAACACTGGTGTAATTAATGACAAGTGCTGAATATTAAAACAGTAGTAGTATTAATGACATCTGCGGAATATTAAAACACTGGTGTTATTAATGACAAGTGCTGAATATTAAAACAGTGGTAGTATTAATGACATCTGCGGAATATTAAAACACTGGTGTTATTAATGACAAGTGCTAAATATTAAAACACTGGTAGTATTAATGACATCTGCGGAATATTAAAACACTGGTGTTATTAATGACAAGTGCTGAATATTAAAACAGTGGTAGTATTAATGACATCTGCGGAATATTAAAACACTGGTGTTATTAATGACAAGTGCTGAATATTAAAACAGTGGTAGTATTAATGACATCTGCGAATATTAAAACACTGGTGTTATTAATGACAAGTGCTGAATATTAAAACAGTGGTAGTATTAATGACATCTGCGGAATATTAAAACACTGGTGTTATTAATGACAAGTGCTGAATATTAAAACAGTGGTAGTATTAATGACATCTGCGGAATATTAAAACACTGGTGTTATTAATGACAAGTGCTGAATATTAAAACAGTGGTACTATTAATGACATCTGCGGAATATTAAAATACTGGTGTTATTAATGACAAGTGCTGAATATTAAAACAGTGGTAGTATTAATGACATCTGCGGAATATTAAAACACTGGTGTTATTAATGACAAGTGGTGAATATTAAAACAGTGGTAGTATTAATGACATCTGCGGAATATTAAAACACTGGTGTTATTAATGACAAGTGCTGAATATTAAAACAGTGGTAGTATTAATGACATCTGCGGAATATTAAAACACGGGTGTTATTAATGACAAGTGCTGAATATTAAAACAGTGGTAGTATTAATGACATCTGCAGAATATTAAAACACTGGTGTTATTAATGACAAGTGCTGAATATTAAAACAGTGGTAGTATTAATGACATCTGCGGAATATTAAAACACTGGTGTTACTAATGACAAGTGCTGAATATTAAAACAGTGGTAGTATTAATGACATCTGCTGAATATTAAAACACGGGTGTTATTAATGACAAGTGCTGAATATTAAAACAGTGGTAGTATTAATGACATCTGCGAAATATTAAAACACTGGTGTTATTAATGACATCTGCGGAATATTAAAACAGTGGTAGCATTAATAACATCTGCAGAATATTAAAACACTGGTGTTATTAATGACAAGTGCTGAATATTAAAACAGTGGTAGTATTAATGACATCTGCGAAATATTAAAACACTGGTGTTATTAATGACATCTGCAGAATATTAAAACAGTGGTAGTATTAATGACATCTGCGAAATATTAAAACACTGGTGTTATTAATGACAAGTGCTGAATATTAAAACAGTGGTAGTATTAATGACATTTGCGGAATATTAAAACACTGGTGTTATTAATGACATCTGTGGAATATTAAAACAGTGGTAGTATTAATGACATCTGCAGAATATTAAAACACTGGTGTTATTAATGAAAAGTGCTGAATATTAAAACAGTGGTAGTATTAATGACATCTGCGGAATATTAAAACACTGGTGTTATTAATGACAAGTGCTGAATATTAAAACAGTGGTAGTATTAATGACATCTGCGGAATATTAAAACACTGGTGTTATTAATGACATCTGCGGAATATTAAAACAGTGGTAGCATTAATGACATCTGCAGAATATTAAAACACGTGTTATTAATGATGCTGAATATTAAAACAGTGGTAGTATTAATGACATCTGCAGAATATTAAAACACTGGTGTTATTAATGACAAGTGCTGAATATTAAAACAGTGGTAGTATTAATGATATCTGTGGAATATTAAAACACTGGTGTTATTAATGACAAGTGCTGAATATTAAAACAGTGGTACTATTAATGACATCTGCGGAATATTAAAATACTGGTGTTATTAATGACAAGTGCTGAATATTAAAACAGTGGTAGTATTAATGACATCTGCGGAATATTAAAACACTGGTGTTATTAATGACAAGTGGTGAATATTAAAACAGTGGTAGTATTAATGACATCTGCGGAATATTAAAACACTGGTGTTATTAATGACAAGTGCTGAATATTAAAACAGTGGTAGTATTAATGACATCTGCGGAATATTAAAACACGGGTGTTATTAATGACAAGTGCTGAATATTAAAACAGTGGTAGTATTAATGACATCTGCGGAATATTAAAACACTGGTGTTATTAATGACAAGTGCTGAATATTAAAACAGTGGTAGTATTAATGACATCTGGAATATTAAAACACTGGTGTTATTAATGACAAGTGCTGAATATTAAAACAGTGGTAGTATTAATGACATCTGCGGAATATTAAAACACTGGTGTTATTAATGACAAGTGTTGAATATTAAAACTGTGGTAGTATTAATGACATCTGCGGAATATTAAAACACTGGTGTTATTAATGACAAGTGCTGAACATTAAAACAGTGGTAGTATTAATGACATCTGCAGAATATTAAAACACTGGTGTTATTAATGACAAGTGCTGAATATTAAAACAGTGGTAGTATTAATGACATCTGCGGAATATTAAAACACTGGTGTTATTAATGACAAGTGCTGAATATTAAAACAGTGGTAGTATTAATGACATCTGCAGAATATTAAAACACTGGTGTTATTAATGACATCTGCGGAATATTAAAACAGTGGTAGCATTAATAACATCTGCAGAATATTAAAACACTGGTGTTATTAATGACAAGTGCTGAATATTAAAACAGTGGTAGTATTAATGACATCTGCAAAATATTAAAACACTGGTGTTATTAATGACATCTGCAGAATATTAAAACAGTGGTAGTATTAATGACATCTGCGAAATATTAAAACACTGGTGTTATTAATGACAAGTGCTGAATATTAAAACAGTGGTAGTATTAATGACATCTGCAGAATATTAAAACAATGGTGTTATTAATGACAAGTGCTGAATATTAAAACAGTGGTAGTATTAATGACATCTGCAGAATATTAAAACACTTGTGTTAATAATGACAAGTGCTGAATATTAAAACAGTGGTAGTATGAATGACATCTGTGGAATATTAAAACACTGGTGTTATTAATGACAAGTGCTGAATATTAAAACAGTGGTAGTATTAATGACATCTGCGAAATATTAAAACACTGGTGTTATTAATGACATCTGCAGAATATTAAAATTTATTTTTATTTATTATTTTTATTTTACATTTGTTAACCGGGCTAGTCTGGCTGGATACATGTCCATTTTCAGCAGAGGCCCGAGGAGAAAAGCTCCATTACGTACTAGTCAACTTACAATACAAAGATTTAAACAATCAAATAACAAATATCAATACCAAAACCTCAAGCAGGCCAATTATATAAACATAATAGCAAATAAAAAAGATCAAATTTTATTATGTAGTTTAGTGAGATGCTGAGGGATTAATAAACAGGAAAATAAAGAGTGAGAGGCAATCTTCTTGAATGATTGCTAGAGTAAGACTGCTAGTAAATGCAGAAGTCTGGTAATAGACTGTCATATGGAGAGTAAAATATAAATATAAATTTAAATATAAATTGCCTATGTAGAAATGAGAGTAGAAAAAAAGTTGTGGCAGGGTACTAGAAAAATGGTAGGGGATAAACATATAAGAGATTAGTAGAAAGGTAGTAAAAGAAACAGATGACAAGATGTAACGAAAGGAAGAGAAAAGAAATGTTAAAAGTGGGTCAGTAGAGGCATAATTAATGGTAGGGAAGCAACTAGTTGCATTGAAGGGGGGGCTAGAAGAGGATAAATCATTGGTGAGCTCAGTCAGGATTAGTGCATGGGCATAGCCAGTGTGTTTGTAGATGGTTTCTTATTTTTTTTTTGAAAAGGTGAGGAGAGCTTAGTGTGGTCAGGTCTATGGGGAGTTTATTCCAATAAGATCCTACAATGTTGGCAAATAAGGAGTCACCTGCTTTATTGTGGGATTTGAGAGTAGTTACTAGAAGCTTCCTGGCAGAGCGAAGGGAAGTAAGATTTTTGTATGGGGTGATGAGGTTATTTAGTATGGGTGTATTGGAGGGGTAATGTAGAATTTTAAAGGTTAAGACTAATTGATGTAGGAGTATTATATTCTGAAGTTCTAGCCAATTTAGTTGTTTTAGATTGAGACAGTGATGTGTACGGAATGGGGAACCTGTGGCAAACCTGGCAATACTGTGGTATGCTGTGTTGAGTTTTTGAAGGTTAGCTTTAGAGAGGTTGATAAATGATGGAGAGGCATACAATAGAGTGGAGAGAAGGTGAGTTTGGGCAAGAGACACTCTGGTAGTAGCAGTAAGAAAGGGTTTTAGTCTATACAGGGCACCTATTTTTTTATTAACAGTCTTGATGGTCAGATCTATGTGGTAGTCAAAGCTTAGCTGATTGTCTATTGTGACGCCAGTAGTTTAGTGGAACTATCTGGAGTAATGGTAGTGCCATTACAGGACACAATGGAAAATGAGATAGGGCAGATTTAAGGGTGGGGTGAATAGTAGCAATTTGGTTTTTTTGGGATTGAGGAGGAGACAGATATGCTGGAACCATTTTTCTGCTGCTGTAAATACATTCTGGGTGTAGGAGTGAAGTTTTTCAGGAGATGAAGCAGAACAGATGAGAGTAGAATCATCTGCATATTGTATACAAGTGGATGTTGGGAGCGAAGTGGGTAGGTTGTTTATGAATATGGAGAAAAGGAGGGGGCCTAGGATAGAGCCTTGTGGGACACCGATGGTGACAGGGAGCTGAGAGGATAGATGACTATCCCAGAGGACTGCTTGTTTTCTATCTTTCAAATAAGAGTCGAACCACTGTAGTGCTAATGCATCAAGTGAGAGGGATTTTAAAGTATCTAGGAGAAGTTTATGGTTAACCATGTCAAAAGCTTTTGAGAGGTCAAGGAAAAGTGCAGAGGAGTAGAGGTTGTTATTGCGGTTTTTGTTGATCACGTCTGTGAAAGAGAGAAGGGCAGTGGAAGTACTGTGGTGGGGCCTAAAACCATGTTGTGAGTCTACGAGTAGATTATTTTGTAAGAGATGATATAAGAATTGATGGTGAATGCAACGTTCCATAATTTTAGCTAGTGGAGACAGAAGGGCTATTGGGCTGAAATTAGAAAGTTCATTGGAGTTGCCTCCTTTGTGGAGGGGAATGATATGGGAGATTTTCCAGCAGGAGGGGATAGTGGATTCTGTTATAGTTCTGTTAATTAATATGGAGACTGGGTAAGCTAATTCATGTGCAGCTAGTTGTAGATATTCAGCTGGTAGTTTGTCGGCTGAAGGGGTGCAAGGTTTAAGTTTAGAGAGTAACTTACATATGTAGGTAGTGGAGACTGTATTAAATTTTAGTGTAGAGGTGCTGTTTAGAGAAGGGGTTATTTGCGGGGAGAGGGGGGGAGTCATGGTGTTAGCTAGAGATGTGACTGTTTCAGAGAAGAAGTTGTTGAAAGTATTGGCTATTATATTGGGTTGGGTCTGAGCTAGGCTAGCTGGTGTAGGCGTTTTGGTGTTCCCTGGATGGAGCAGTTTATTGATACCTGACCAGAAGTGTTTGGGGTTTTGATTTTTGTGTTGTTGATACTGAAGGTAGTAGTTTTTTATCCAGGAGGGTAAGTTTCTTAGTTGTATTTCTCAGGTGTTTGTAGTTTTGATGGTCAGATGGGTTTTTAGTGGCTCTCCATTTTGTCCACAACTTATTTCTATCTAGCATTGTTTGTTTGGTTTTTTTGGAAAGCCAGGGGGCTGCTTTAGAGCCTGTTCTAATTATTCGGGATGGTGCATGATGTTGGAGAATTTTTAGGAAGGTGTTGTTGAAATAGGTAACTGCTTGATCAATTGGGAGGTGTTTTGGAGCCGACCAGTTATATTCTTTGAGTTCGTTACGGAAAGAAGATAGGTTAAAATTAGTTTTGTTGTGTACAGTACGAAAAGTGGCTTGTTTGGGATTGTTGTATTTTTGTTTAGAGATGTAGGTTAGGAGATGATCGCTGATATTGTCAGGGAGTGTTCCAGTTTTATAAGAGAGGGGATTGTTGTTGATTAGTTACCAGTCTAGAATTGGTAGTTTATTGGTAGATTTGTGTATTCTAGTAGGGTGTTTATAGTTTGTTGAAAGTTAAAAAGGTTAATGTGAAGGGTCGGTTTGGGTGAGATACAGGAGTTCCAATCAATATTAAAGTCTCCTAAGATAATGGTTTCCTGAGGGAAGCTACTGGAGACCCAGCTAAGAATATTTTCTAGTGTATTTGAGTTATTGCCTGGAGGGATGTATGAGCATATTATGTAAATGGCTTTGTTTTTATTCACTTGGAGTTTGGTACAGAGTATTTCAGCATTGCTGGGGGAGGGGGGCAGGGAGTCAGTTAAGGTTACCTGTAGTTGGGATTTGTAAAGTAAGGCCACTACTCCGCCCTTTTTGTTAAGGCGGTCTTGCCTTAGGGTACTATAACCTGGGGGAGTGAATTCGTTGTCTTTAGTACCTGGTTTAAGCCATGTTTCAGTGAGACAGAGAATATCAAAGGCATAGAGGTCAATTAAAGCATGGAGTTGAGTGATTTTATTGTTGATACTACGAATATTTAGGTGAGCTATAGAGAGGGAGTCATTAGAGAAAGGAGAATTGAGATTGTTGGCAGTATGGTTAGAAGTGGTGTGGGTAAGAGGATTGTTGGGGCCAGGGTTGGGGTGGATGTCCCCGTATATCAGTAAAAGAGTTTGAGGAGTTTGATATACTTTTGAGATTTTGTAGAGTATTAGATAACGCCGTTTAGTGGTTAGAAATCTATTATGCAATTTGTGGTAGAGAGGGGGAAGGTAGGGATAGGAAGATAGGATATTAATATGTGTTTGTTCAGCTAGAGGAAGTAGAGAGGTTGTGTGTTTTGCTAAATTAGGAGATTGGCAAAGGGTTAGATATTCGTAGGAAGTAAGAGTATAGTAAAAGAGAAGGATGTTAAGGAGTAGTAGAGGATACAGTAGTTTGAGGTTTAAAGGCATAGTTAATAGTGGGAAGAGGTTTGTAAGTTACTATTAGGTGGTCTTGGGTGGTTAGGAGTGGGGTGTGGCAGTAGGATAGGAATTAGGAGAGAGGGTGGGATGTTAGGTTTGGAGTAAAGAGTTAATTAGTGAGAGTGAGGTAGGAAGTGAGATAGGTTGAGAGAATGTTGGAGGTGTGGCAGAGGAAGTATAAAGGTAGGACCCCTGGGGGTGGGTGGGAATTGGGGGTAGGGAGGGGAGCGGAGTGAGCCAGAGGGCTTAACGGAGCGGGGCAGAAAACCACAGAAGAAGAGATGAGAAGGAGACAATCAGGAGTGCAGGTAAGTGAGATAGGAAAGGAGAAAGTCAAGCTGGACAGGATTGGGAAAAGACTAGAGAACACTGGTAGTTAATAGTGTTAGATAGTCATAGAGGCAGTGTAAAGCATGCAGAAGGAGGGCAGGAGGAATGAGAGGTAAGGAAGAGTGATTGCAGGTTAGAGGTATGAAATGCAGAACAGTTTAGGTGGCAGATAGAAGGGCAGTAGGGTAGAGAGTGGAGGTAACAATGAAGAATGAGGTCAGAAGTTAAGTCTTGCAGTCTAAAGAAGGGCTAGAAGGAGTCAAAATAGGAGCAAGGTAGTAGCCAAGAGAGGATAGTATCCTGCTCTAATGCTAGGTAGGAAACAGAGTGAGAAGGGGTTGAAAAAAAACAGGATATGGTATTGTGGAGGCAGAGGGGATAAAGTAAGGTGAAAAAAGGCTGGAAAAGGGAAGAGTATCCAAAGATAAGGGGGAAAGGTAAAGACTGAGAGGTAACTGGCTGTTGGCGGCTAGAGTACTGAAATGCTGTGAACTCTTTTAGGGTACCCAATGGGAGTCAAACAAATCAATATTAATGGAGTCCAAACATACATTCAATTCCCAGAGAGGTCAGTGTAGGTTCAATTAGTCCAAGTTGCATTCACTGTAGGAGGGACCGAGGTCGTCAGACACAGGCTAGGAGTTGGTTATGGTAGGAGTACAGCTAGAGCTTGGGGCTGTGGGGAAAGATGAGGGGAAGGTAAGGATAAAGAAAGGAGAGCAAAAAGAGAGACAATGTTAGCACAGATAAAATAGCCAAAATTCATTAACACAAATTAACAGTGGTAGTCTAGAAAAAGGTAACATCAATCTAATGCAGAGACATTATCACAGGGTATCATGTATATTCTTTCTCTTCTGAATACTAGCAAAATAACAGTCAATAAAACACATATACTTATTTACTAGCAAGGTGTTTAAAACATTAGTAGCTTCTGATCAAATCCAAGTAGAACTTATTGGTAAAGCATGTAGAATATCGCTAATACAGGTAAAAAAAATATTAGAAAAAGCAAGCAACTGTAGTACAATTGCAAGTCGCTATAGGGGGAGGTAGGTGAGGCAAACTCATCAATCACCACATTCGCGCTAAACGCGATATACCATTAGAATGCCTTAAGGTGGTCAGTAAAGGGCTACACTATGTGTAAGATAACATGGGCAGTGTAGTCTGAAATTAAAACAATAGCAAATAGTGGGCAAGCATGCTGCTACAGATAAATAATTTAAAATAGTAGTATGCCTAACGCTCTCAGTTGAGCGCTTCACTATGTGTGAAAGCTGAGGCAGAGTAGCTTAAGGAAAAGCAGTGGTTTGCCTTACGCTCTCCGTAGAGCGCTTCACTATTTGTGCGAAGCTGAGGCAGGGTAGCTTGAGAAAAAGCTATTTAAAATAGTAGAAAAGTGTGTCGCTACAGAAATATACCATTAGAAAGCCTTAAGTTGGTCAGTAAAGGGCTACACTATGTGTAAAATAACATGGGCAGTGTAGTCTGAATTAAAACAAAAGCAAATAGTGGACAAGTATGCTGCTACAGATAAATAATTTAAAAAAGTGGTATACCTAACGCTCTCAGTTGAGCGCTTCACTATTTGTGGGAGCTGAGGCAGAGTAGCTTAAGGAAAAGCAGTAGTTTGTCTTACGCTTTCAGTAGAGCGCTTCACTATATATGTGCGGTTGAGGCAGAGTAGCTTAAGAAAAAGCTATTAAAATAGTAGAAAAGTGTATCGCTACAGAATAGAACACCTAATAGTAATAGAAATGCATGTCGCTAGGGACCGCTTAGAGCTGTTACCAGTATAACACGTGGGATAGTTCTGCGAGTGTGGCGTACTCTTAAAAAGGCAAATGTACAACAGTCAGCGTGTTTGCGCCTGAAAGTCTTTCAGTAAAGTACATAGTAATCAACAGTGCATCGCAAAATAAAGTCTACCAGCTAAAATACTCAGTTCTGATAAATTAACTAGTATAGCAGCAACTAAAACAATGTACAACAGTAAGCGTGTTTGCGCCTGAAAGTCTTTCAGTAAAGTACATAGTAATCAACAGTGCATCGCAAAATAATGCCTACCAGCTAAAATACTTAGTTCTGATAAATTAACTAGTAAAGCAGCAACTAAAACAAAACAGAGCAAGTGTGGGTAGGATCAGTAAAGCGATCCTCGCCTAGAAAAAAACAATGCTTAACGTACCCACTACAAATTGTAATCTAGACAGAGAGCGTTCAGACTACGAATAACAAATTACAGTAGCTTCAATAAGTTACTGCAGTGAGACCCCGGTTAGGGCCAACAACATACATTTAAACGTAGTTCACAAATGGTATCTCCATTTAGAGTAGGCCTACCTGAGCAAGCACGCAGTAGAGCAGCCACAGCAACCAGAGAGGTTTAGGATAGTAAAGGGAGTGTCACAGAATGCTGGTAGGGGTATAAGTAAACTCATCAAAAGTAGGGGCGGGACAGGGGCAGAGCACAGAAGTGTAGGGAAAGGTGGGCGGAGCCAAGAGGTGACTGGGGAGAAAGGGAGAGAAGGTGAGAGGGGGAGAGGGAGGTAGTCCACCCAGTAAAAATGGAAAGATTATAGAGGTGGAACAGAGGGATTTCCTAAGACAGGATCATAGGCAAAGAAATGGAAAGATTATAAAGGTGGGACAGAGGGATTCCCTAAGACAGGGTCATAGGCAAAGAAGGGGAGATTAGACACCACAGAAGAAGAGATGAGAAGGAGACAATCAGGAGTGCAGGTAAGTGAGATAGGAAAGGAGAAAGTCAAGCTGGACAGGATTGGGAAAAGACTAGAGAACACTGGTAGTTAATAGTGTTAGATAGTCATAGAGGCAGTGTAAAGCATGCAGAAGGAGGGCAGGAGGAATGAGAGGTAAGGAAGAGTGATTGCAGGTTAGAGGTATGAAATGCAGAACAGTTTAGGTGGCAGATAGAAGGGCAGTAGGGTAGAGAGTGGAGGTAACAATGAAGAATGAGGTCAGAAGTTAAGTCTTGCAGTCTAAAGAAGGGCTAGAAGGAGTCAAAAAATAGGAGCAAGGTAGTAGCCAAGAGAGGATAGTATCCTGCTCTAATGCTAGGTAGGAAACAGAGTGAGAAGGGGTTGAAAAAAAACAGGATATGGTATTGTGGAGGCAGAGGGGATAAAGTAAGGTGAAAAAAGGCTGGAAAAGGGAAGAGTATCCAAAGATAAGGGGGAAAGGTAAAGACTGAGAGGTAACTGGCTGTTGGCGGCTAGAGTACTGAAATGCTGTGAACTCTTTTAGGGTACCCAATGGGAGTCAAACAAATCAATATTAATGGAGTCCAAACATACATTCAATTCCCAGAGAGGTCAGTGTAGGTTCAATTAGTCCAAGTTGCATTCACTGTAGGAGGGACCGAGGTCGTCAGACACAGGCTAGGAGTTGGTTATGGTAGGAGTACAGCTAGAGCTTGGGGATTCAATTCCCAGAGAGGTCAGTGTAGGTTCAATTAGTCCAAGTTGCATTCACTGTAGGAGGGACCGAGGTCGTCAGACACAGGCTAGGTGTTGGTTATGGTAGGAGTACAGCTAGAGCTTGGGGATTCAATTCCCAGAGAGGTCAGTGTAGGTTCAATTAGTCCAAGTTGTATTCACTGTAGGAGGGACCGAGGTCGTCAGACACAGGCTAGGAGTTGGTTATGGTAGGAGTACAGCTAGAGCTTGGGGATTCAATTCCCAGAGAGGTCAGTGTAGGTTCAATTAGTCCAAGTTGCATTCACTGTAGGAGGGACCGAGGTCGTCAGACACAGGCTAGGAGTTGGTTATGGTAGGAGTACAGCTAGAGTTTGGGGATTCAATTCCCAGAGAGGTCAGTGTAGGTTCAATTAGTCCAAGTTGCATTCACTGTAGGAGGGACCGAGGTCGTCAGACACAGGCTAGGAGTTGGTTATGGTAGGAGTACAGCTAGAGTTTGGGGATTCAATTCCCAGAGAGGTCAGTGTAGGTTCAATTAGTCCAAGTTGCATTCACTGTAGGAGGGACCGAGGTCGTCAGACACAGGCTAGGAGTTGGTTATGGTAGGAGTACAGCTAGAGTTTGGGGATTCAATTCCCAGAGAGGTCAGTGTAGGTTCAATTAGTCCAAGTTGCATTCACTGTAGGAGGGACCGAGGTCGTCAGACACAGGCTAGGAGTTGGTTATGGTAGGAGTACAGCTAGAGTTTGGGGATTCAATTCCCAGAGAGGTCAGTGTAGGTTCAATTAGTCCAAGTTGCATTCACTGTAGGAGGGACCGAGGTCGTCAGACACAGGCTAGGAGTTGGTTATGGTAGGAGTACAGCTAGAGTTTGGGGATTCAATTCCCAGAGAGGTCAGTGTAGGTTCAATTAGTCCAAGTTGCATTCACTGTAGGAGGGACCGAGGTCAGACACAGGCTAGGAGTTGGTTATGGTAGGAGTACAGCTAGAGTTTGGGGATTCAATTCCCAGAGAGGTCAGTGTAGGTTCAATTAGTCCAAGTTGCATTCACTGTAGGAGGGACCGAGGTCGTCAGACACAGGCTAGGAGTTGGTTATGGTAGGAGTACAGCTAGAGCTTGGGGATTCAATTCCCAGAGAGGTCAGTGTAGGTTCAATTAGTCCAAGTTGTATTCACTGTAGGAGGGACCGAGGTCGTCAGACACAGGCTAGGAGTTGGTTATGGTAGGAGTACAGCTAGAGCTTGGGGCTGAGCAAGCACGCAGTAGAGCAGCCACAGCAACCAGAGAGGTTTAGGATAGTAAAGGGAGTGTCAGTGGTAGTATTAATGACATCTGCGAAATATTAAAACACTGCGAAATATTAAAACACTGGTGTTATTAATGACAAGTGGTGAATATTAAAACAGTGGTAGTATTAATGACATCTGCGGAATATTAAAACACTGGTGTTATTAATGACAAGTGCTGAATATTAAAACAGTGGTAGTATTAATGACATCTGCGGAATATTAAAACACGGGTGTTATTAATGACAAGTGCTGAATATTAAAACAGTGGTAGTATTAATGACATCTGCGGAATATTAAAACACTGGTGTTATTAATGACAAGTGCTGAATATTAAAACAGTGGTAGTATTAATGACATCTGCGGAATATTAAAACACTGGTGTTATTAATGACAAGTGTTGAATATTAAAACTGTGGTAGTATTAATGACATCTGCGGAATATTAAAACACTGGTGTTATTAATGACAAGTGCTGAACATTAAAACAGTGGTAGTATTAATGACATCTGCAGAATATTAAAACACTGGTGTTATTAATGACAAGTGCTGAATATTAAAACAGTGGTAGTATTAATGACATCTGCGGAATATTAAAACACTGGTGTTATTAATGACAAGTGCTGAATATTAAAACAGTGGTAGTATTAATGACATCTGCGGAATATTAAAACACGGGTGTTATTAATGACAAGTGCTGAATATTAAAACAGTGGTAGTATTAATGACATCTGCGGAATATTAAAACATTGGTGTTATTAATGACAAGTGTTGAATATTAAAACTGTGGTAGTATTAATGACATATGCGGAATATTAAAACACTGGTGTTATTAATGACAAGTGCTGAACATTAAAACAGTGGTAGTATTAATGACATCTGCAGAATATTAAAACACTGGTGTTATTAATGACAAGTGCTGAATATTAAAACAGTGGTAGTATTAATGACATCTGCGGAATATTAAAACACTGGTGTTATTAATGACAAGTGCTGAATATTAAAACAGTGGTAGTACTAATGACATCTGCGGAATATTAAAACACTGGTGTTATTAATGACATCTGCAGAATATTAAAACAGTGGTAGCATTAATAACATCTGCAGAATATTAAAACACTGGTGTTATTAATGACAAGTGCTGAATATTAAAACAGCGGTAGTATTAATGACATCTGCGAAATATTAAAACACTGGTGTTATTAATGACATCTGCAGAATATTAAAACAGTGGTAGTATTAATGACATCTGCGAAATATTAAAACACTGGTGTTATTAATGACAAGTGCTGAATATTAAAACAGTGGTAGTATTAATGACATCTGCTGAATATTAAAACAATGGTGTTATTAATGACAAGTGCTGAATATTAAAACAGTGGTAGTATTAATGACATCTGCAGAATATTAAAACACTTGTGTTAATAATGACAAGTGCTGAATATTAAAACAGTGGTAGTATGAATGACATCTGTGGAATATTAAAACACTGGTGTTATTAATGACAAGTGCTGAATATTAAAACAGTGGTAGTATTAATGACATCTGCGGAATATTAAAACACTGGTGTTTTAATGACAAGTGCTGAATATTAAAACAGTGGTAGTAGTAATGACATCTGCGGAATATTAAAACACTGGTGTTATTAATGACAAGTGCTGAATATTAAAACAGTGGTAGTATTAATGATATCTGCGGAATATTAAAACACTGATGTTATTAATGACATCTGCGGAATATTAAAACAGTGGTAGTATTAATGTCATCTGCGGAATATTAAAACACTGGTGTTATTAATGAAAAGTGCTGAATATTAAAACAGTGGTAGTATTAATGACATCTGCGGAATATTAAAACACTGGTGTTATTAATGACAAGTGCTGAATATTAAAACAGTGGTAGTATTAATGACATCTGCGGAATATTAAAACACTGGTGTTATTAATGACATCTGCGGAATATTAAAACAGTGGTAGCATTAATGACATCTGCAGAATATTAAAACACGTGTTATTAATGACAAGTGCTGAATATTAAAATAGTGGTAGTATTAATGACATCTGCGGAATATTAAAACACTGGTGTTATTAATGACAAGTGCTGAATATTAAAACAGTGGTAGTATTAATGATATCTGCGGAATATTAAAACACTGGTGTAATTAATGACAAGTGCTGAATATTAAAACAGTGGTAGTATTAATGACATCTGCGGAATATTAAAACACTGGTGTTATTAATGACAAGTGCTGAAAATTAAAACAGTGGTAGTATTAATGACATCTGCGTAATATTAAAACACTGGTGTTATTAATGACAAGTGCTAAATATTAAAACACTGGTAGTATTAATGACATCTGCGGAATATTAAAACACTGGTGTTATTAATGACAAGTGCTGAATATTAAAACAGTGGTAGTATTAATGACATCTGCGGAATATTAAAACACTGGTGTTATTAATGACAAGTGCTGAATATTAAAACAGTGGTAGTATTAATGACATCTGCGGAATATTAAAACACTGGTGTTATTAATGACAAGTGCTGAATATTAAAACAGTGGTAGTATTAATGACATCTGCAGAATATTAAAACACTTGTGTTAATAATGACAAGTGCTGAATATTAAAACAGTGGTAGTATGAATGACATCTGTGGAATATTAAAACACTGGTGTTATTAATGACAAGTGCTGAATATTAAAACAGTGGTAGTATTAATGACATCTGCGAAATATTAAAACACTGGTGTTATTAATGACATCTGCAGAATATTAAAACAGTGGTAGTATTAATGACATCTGCGAAATATTAAAACACTGGTGTTATTAATGACAAGTGGTGAATATTAAAATAGTGGTAGTATTAATGACATCTGCGGAATATTAAAACACTGGTGTTATTAATGACAAGTGCTGAATATTAAAACAGTGGTAGTATTAATGACATCTGCGGAATATTAAAACACGGGTGTTATTAATGACAAGTGCTGAATATTAAAACAATGGTAGTATTAATAACATCTGCGGAATATTAAAACACTGGTGTTATTAATGACAAGTGCTGAATATTAAAACAGTGGTAGTATTAATGACATCTGCGGAATATTAAAACACTGGTGTTATTAATGACAAGTGTTGAATATTAAAACTGTGGTAGTATTAATGACATCTGCGGAATATTAAAACACTGGTGTTATTAATGACAAGTGCTGAATATTAAAACAGTGGTAGTATTAATGACATCTGCGGAATATTAAAACACTGGTGTTATTAATGACATCTGCGGAATATTAAAACAGTGGTAGCATTAATGACATCTGCAGAATATTAAAACACATGTTATTAATGACAAGTGCTGAATATTAAAATAGTGGTAGTATTAATGACATCAGCGGAATATTAAAACACTGGTGTTATTAATGACAAGTGCTGAATATTAAAACAGTGGTAGTATTAATGATATCTGCGGAATATTAAAACACTGGTGTAATTAATGACAAGTGCTGAATATTAAAACAGTAGTAGTATTAATGACATCTGCGGAATATTAAAACACTGGTGTTATTAATGACAAGTGCTGAATATTAAAACAGTGGTAGTATTAATGACATCTGCGGAATATTAAAACACTGGTGTTATTAATGACAAGTGCTAAATATTAAAACACTGGTAGTATTAATGACATCTGCGGAATATTAAAACACTGGTGTTATTAATGACAAGTGCTGAATATTAAAACAGTGGTAGTATTAATGACATCTGGAATATTAAAACACTGGTGTTATTAATGACAAGTGCTGAATATTAAAACAGTGGTAGTATTAATGACATCTGCGGAATATTAAAACACTGGTGTTATTAATGACAAGTGCTGAATATTAAAACAGTGGTAGTATTAATGACATCTGCGGAATATTAAAACACTGGTGTTATTAATGACAAGTGCTGAATATTAAAACAGTGGTAGTATTAATGACATCTGCGGAATATTAAAACACTGGTGTTATTAATGACAAGTGCTGAATATTAAAACAGTGGTACTATTAATGACATCTGCGGAATATTAAAATACTGGTGTTATTAATGACAAGTGCTGAATATTAAAACAGTGGTAGTATTAATGACATCTGCGGAATATTAAAACACTGGTGTTATTAATGACAAGTGGTGAATATTAAAACAGTGGTAGTATTAATGACATCTGCGGAATATTAAAACACTGGTGTTATTAATGACAAGTGCTGAATATTAAAACAGTGGTAGTATTAATGACATCTGCGGAATATTAAAACACGGGTGTTATTAATGACAAGTGCTGAATATTAAAACAGTGGTAGTATTAATGACATCTGCGGAATATTAAAACACTGGTGTTATTAATGACAAGTGCTGAATATTAAAACAGTGGTAGTATTAATGACATCTGCGGAATATTAAAACACTGGTGTTACTAATGACAAGTGCTGAATATTAAAACAGTGGTAGTATTAATGACATCTGCTGAATATTAAAACACGGGTGTTATTAATGACAAGTGCTGAATATTAAAACAGTGGTAGTATTAATGACATCTGCGAAATATTAAAACACTGGTGTTATTAATGACATCTGCGGAATATTAAAACAGTGGTAGCATTAATAACATCTGCAGAATATTAAAACACTGGTGTTATTAATGACAAGTGCTGAATATTAAAACAGTGGTAGTATTAATGACATCTGCGAAATATTAAAACACTGGTGTTATTAATGACATCTGCAGAATATTAAAACAGTGGTAGTATTAATGACATCTGCGAAATATTAAAACACTGGTGTTATTAATGACAAGTGCTGAATATTAAAACAGTGGTAGTATTAATGACATCTGCGGAATATTAAAACACTGGTGTTATTAATGACATCTGTGGAATATTAAAACAGTGGTAGTATTAATGACATCTGCAGAATATTAAAACACTGGTGTTATTAATGAAAAGTGCTGAATATTAAAACAGTGGTAGTATTAATGACATCTGCGGAATATTAAAACACTGGTGTTATTAATGACAAGTGCTGAATATTAAAACAGTGGTAGTATTAATGACATCTGCGGAATATTAAAACACTGGTGTTATTAATGACATCTGCGGAATATTAAAACAGTGGTAGCATTAATGACATCTGCAGAATATTAAAACACGTGTTATTAATGATGCTGAATATTAAAACAGTGGTAGTATTAATGACATCTGCAGAATATTAAAACACTGGTGTTATTAATGACAAGTGCTGAATATTAAAACAGTGGTAGTATTAATGATATCTGTGGAATATTAAAACACTGGTGTTATTAATGACAAGTGCTGAATATTAAAACAGTGGTACTATTAATGACATCTGCGGAATATTAAAATACTGGTGTTATTAATGACAAGTGCTGAATATTAAAACAGTGGTAGTATTAATGACATCTGCGAATATTAAAACACTGGTGTTATTAATGACAAGTGGTGAATATTAAAACAGTGGTAGTATTAATGACATCTGCGAATATTAAAACACTGGTGTTATTAATGACAAGTGCTGAATATTAAAACAGTGGTAGTATTAATGACATCTGCGGAATATTAAAACACGGGTGTTATTAATGACAAGTGCTGAATATTAAAACAGTGGTAGTATTAATGACATCTGCGGAATATTAAAACACTGGTGTTATTAATGACAAGTGCTGAATATTAAAACAGTGGTAGTATTAATGACATCTGCGGAATATTAAAACACTGGTGTTATTAATGACAAGTGCTGAATATTAAAACAGTGGTAGTATTAATGACATCTGCGAATATTAAAACACTGGTGTTATTAATGACAAGTGTTGAATATTAAAACTGTGGTAGTATTAATGACATCTGCGGAATATTAAAACACTGGTGTTATTAATGACAAGTGCTGAACATTAAAACAGTGGTAGTATTAATGACATCTGCAGAATATTAAAACACTGGTGTTATTAATGACAAGTGCTGAATATTAAAACAGTGGTAGTATTAATGACATCTGCGGAATATTAAAACACTGGTGTTATTAATGACAAGTGCTGAATATTAAAACAGTGGTAGTATTAATGACATCTGCAGAATATTAAAACACTGGTGTTATTAATGACATCTGCGGAATATTAAAACAGTGGTAGCATTAATAACATCTGCAGAATATTAAAACACTGGTGTTATTAATGACAAGTGCTGAATATTAAAACAGTGGTAGTATTAATGACATCTGCGAAATATTAAAACACTGGTGTTATTAATGACATCTGCAGAATATTAAAACAGTGGTAGTATTAATGACATCTGCGAAATATTAAAACACTGGTGTTATTAATGACAAGTGCTGAATATTAAAACAGTGGTAGTATTAATGACATCTGCAGAATATTAAAACAATGGTGTTATTAATGACAAGTGCTGAATATTAAAACAGTGGTAGTATTAATGACATCTGCAGAATATTAAAACACTTGTGTTAATAATGACAAGTGCTGAATATTAAAACAGTGGTAGTATGAATGACATCTGTGGAATATTAAAACACTGGTGTTATTAATGACAAGTGCTGAATATTAAAACAGTGGTAGTATTAATGACATCTACGCAATATTACAACACTTGTGTTATTAATGACATCTGCAGAATATTAAAACAGTGGTAGTATTAATGACATCTACGAAATATTAAAACACTGGTGTTATTAATGACAAGTGGTGAATATTAAAACAGTGGTAGTATTAATGACATCTGCGAATATTAAAACACTGGTGTTATTAATGACAAGTGCTGAATTTAAAAACAGTGGTAGTATTAGTGACATCTGCGAATATTAAAACACGGGTGTTATTAATGACAAGTGCTGAATATTAAAACAGTGGTAGTATTAATGACATCTGGAATATTAAAACACTGGTGTTATTAATGACAAGTGCTGAATATTAAAACAGTGGTAGTATTAATGACATCTGCGGAATATTAAAACACTGGTGTTATTAATGACAAGTGTTGAATATTAAAACTGTGGTAGTATTAATGACATCTGCGGAATATTAAAACACTGGTGTTATTAATGACAAGTGCTGAACATTAAAACAGTGGTAGTATTAATGACATCTGCAGAATATTAAAACACTGGTGTTATTAATGACAAGTGCTGAATATTAAAACAGTGGTAGTATTAATGACATCTGCGGAATATTAAAACACTGGTGTTATTAATGACAAGTGCTGAATATTAAAACAGTGGTAGTATTAATGACATCTGCGGAATATTAAAACACGGGTGTTATTAATGACAAGTGCTGAATATTAAAACAGTGGTAGTATTAATGACATCTGCGGAATATTAAAACACTGGTGTTATTAATGACAAGTGTTGAATATTAAAACTGTGGTAGTATTAATGACATCTGCGGAATATTAAAACACTGGTGTTATTAATAACAAGTGCTGAACATTAAAACAGTGGTAGTATTAATGACATCTGCAGAATATTAAAACACTGGTGTTATTAATGACAAGTGCTGAATATTAAAACAGTGGTAGTATTAATGACATCTGCGGAATATTAAAACACTGGTGTTATTAATGACAAGTGCTGAATATTAAAACAGTGGTAGTATTAATGACATCTGCGGAATATTAAAACACTGGTGTTATTAATGACATCTGCAGAATATTAAAACAGTGGTAGCATTAATAACATCTGCAGAATATTAAAACACTGGTGTTATTAATGACAAGTGCTGAATATTAAAACAGCGGTAGTATTAATGACATCTGCGAAATATTAAAACACTGGTGTTATTAATGACATCTGCAGAATATTAAAACAGTGGTAGTATTAATGACATCTGCGAAATATTAAAACACTGGTGTTATTAATGACAAGTGCTGAATATTAAAACAGTGGTAGTATTAATGACATCTGCTGAATATTAAAACAATGGTGTTATTAATGACAAGTGCTGAATATTAAAACAGTGGTAGTATTAATGACATCTGCAGAATATTAAAACACTTGTGTTAATAATGACAAGTGCTGAATATTAAAACAGTGGTAGTATGAATGACATCTGTGGAATATTAAAACACTAGTGTTATTAATGACAAGTGCTGAATATTAAAACAGTGGTAGTATTAATGACATCTGCGGAATATTAAAACACTGGTGTTTTTAATGACAAGTGCTGAATATTAAAACAGTGGTAGTAGTAATGACATCTGCGGAATATTAAAACACTGGTGTTATTAATGACAAGTGCTGAATATTAAAACAGTGGTAGTATTAATGATATCTGCGGAATATTAAAACACTGATATTATTAATGACATCTGCGGAATATTAAAACAGTGGTAGTATTAATGTCATCTGCGGAATATTAAAACACTGGTGTTATTAATGAAAAGTGCTGAATATTAAAACAGTGGTAGTATTAATGACATCTGCGGAATATTAAAATACTGGTGTTATTAATGACAAGTGCTGAATATTAAAACAGTGGTAGTATTAATGACATCTGCGGAATATTAAAACACTGGTGTTATTAATGACATCTGCGGAATATTAAAACAGTGGTAGCATTAATGACATCTGCAGAATATTAAAACACGTGTTATTAATGACAAGTGCTGAATATTAAAATAGTGGTAGTATTAATGACATCTGCGGAATATTAAAACACTGGTGTTATTAATGACAAGTGCTGAATATTAAAACAGTGGTAGTATTAATGATATCTGCGGAATATTAAAACACTGGTGTAATTAATGACAAGTGCTGAATATTAAAACAGTGGTAGTATTAATGACATCTGCGGAATATTAAAACACTGGTGTTATTAATGACAAGTGCTGAATATTAAAACAGTGGTAGTATTAATGACATCTGCGGAATATTAAAACACTGGTGTTATTAATGACAAGTGCTAAATATTAAAACACTGGTAGTATTAATGACATCTGCGGAATATTAAAACACTGGTGTTATTAATGACAAGTGCTGAATATTAAAACAGTGGTAGTATTAATGACATCTGCGGAATATTAAAACACTGGTGTTATTAATGACAAGTGCTGAATATTAAAACAGTGGTAGTATTAATGACATCTGCGGAATATTAAAACACTGGTGTTATTAATGACAAGTGCTGAATATTAAAACAGTGGTAGTATTAATGACATCTGCAGAATATTAAAACACTGGTCTTATTAATGACAAGTGCTGAATATTAAAACAGTGATAGTATTAATGACATCTGCAGAATATTAAAACACTGGTGTTATTAATGACAAGTGCTGAATATTAAAACAGTGGTACTATTAATGACATCTGCGGAATATTAAAATACTGGTGTTATTAATGACAAGTGCTGAATATTAAAACAGTGGTAGTATTAATGACATCTGCGGAATATTAAAACACTGGTGTTATTAATGAGAAGTGGTGAATATTAAAACAGTGGTAGTATTAATGACATCTGCGGAATATTAAAACACTGGTGTTATTAATGACAAGTGCTGAATATTAAAACAGTGGTAGTATTAATGACATCTGAATATTAAAACACGGGTGTTATTAATGACAAGTGCTGAATATTAAAACAGTGGTAGTATTAATGACATCTGCAGAATATTAAAATACTGGTGTTATGAATGACAAGTGCTGAATATTAAAACAGTGGTAGTATTAATGACATCTGCGAATATTAAAACACTGGTGTTATTAATGACAAGTGCTGAATATTAAAACAGTGGTAGTATTAATGACATCTACGGAATATTAAAACACTGGTGTTATTAATGACAAGTGTTGAATATTAAAACTGTGGTAGTATTAATGACATCTGCTGAATATTAAAACACTGGTGTTATTAATGTCAAGTGCTGAACATTAAAACAGTGGTAGTATTAATGACATCTGCAGAATATTAAAACACTGGTGTTATTAATGACAAGTGCTCTATATTAAAACAGTGGTAGTATTAATGACATCTGCGGAATATTAAAACACTGGTGTTATTAATGACAAGTGCTGAATATTAAAACAGTGGTAGTATTAATGACATCTGCGGAATATTAAAACACTGGTGTTATTAATGACATCTGCGGAATATTAAAACAGTGGTAGCATTAATAACATCTGCAGAATATTAAAACACTGGTGTTATTAATGACAAGTGCTGAATATTAAAACAGTGGTAGTATTAATGACATCTGCGAAATATTAAAACACTGGTGTTATTAATGACATCTGCAGAATATTAAAACAGTGGTAGTATTAATGACATCTGCAAAATATTAAAACACTGGTGTTATTAATGACAAGTGCTGAATATTAAAACAGTGGTAGTATTAATGACATCTGCAGAATATTAAAACAATGGTGTTATTAATGACAAGTGCTGAATATTAAAACAGTGGTAGTATTAATGACATCTGCAGAATATTAAAACACTTGTGTTAATAATGACAAGTGCTGAATATTAAAACAGTGGTAGTATGAATGACATCTGTGGAATATTAAAACACTGGTGTTATTAATGACAAGTGCTGAATATTAAAACAGTGGTAGTATTAATGACATCTGCGAAATATTAAAACACTGGTGTTATTAATGACATCTGCAGAATATTAAAACAGTGGTAGTATTAATGACATCTGCGAAATATTAAAACACTGGTGTTATTAATGACAAGTGGTGAATATTAAAACAGTGGTAGTATTAATGACATCTGCGAATATTAAAACACTGGTGTTATTAATGACAAGTGCTGAATATTAAAACAGTGGTAGTATTAATGACATCTGCGGAATATTAAAACACGGGTGTTATTAATGACAAGTGCTGAATATTAAAACAGTGGTAGTATTAATGACATCTGCGGAATATTAAAACACTGGTGTTATTAATGACAAGTGCTGAATATTAAAACAGTGGTAGTATTAATGACATCTGCGGAATATTAAAACACTGGTGTTATTAATGACAAGTGTTGAATATTAAAACTGTGGTAGTATTAATGACATCTGCGGAATATTAAAACACTGGTGTTATTAATGACAAGTGCTGAATATTAAAACAGGTGTAGTATTAATGACATCTGCGGAATATTAAAACACTGGTGTTATTAATGACATCTGCGGAATATTAAAACAGTGGTAGCATTAATGACATCTGCAGAATATTAAAACACGTGTTATTAATGACAAGTGCTGAATATTAAAATAGTGGTAGTATTAATGACATCAGCGGAATATTAAAACACTGGTGTTATTAATGACAAGTGCTGAATATTAAAACAGTGGTAGTATTAATGATATCTGCGGAATATTAAAACACTGGTGTAATTAATGACAAGTGCTGAATATTAAAACAGTGGTAGTATTAATGACATCTGCGGAATATTAAAACACTGGTGTTATTAATGACAAGTGCTGAATATTAAAACAGTGGTAGTATTAATGACATCTGCGAATATTAAAACAGTCGTGTTATTAATGACAAGTGCTAAATATTAAAACACTGGTAGTATTAATGACATCTGCGGAATATTAAAACACTGGTGTTATTAATGACAAGTGCTGAATATTAAAACAGTGGTAGTATTAATGACATCTGCGGAATATTAAAACACTGGTGTTATTAATGACAAGTGCTGAATATTAAAACAGTGGTAGTATTAATGACATCTGCGAATATTAAAACACTGGTGTTATTAATGACAAGTGCTGAATATTAAAACAGTGGTAGTATTAATGACATCTGCGGAATATTAAAACACTGGTGTTATTAATGACAAGTGCTGAATATTAAAACAGTGGTACTATTAATGACATCTGCGGAATATTAAAATACTGGTGTTATTAATGACAAGTGCTGAATATTAAAACAGTGGTAGTATTAATGACATCTGCGGAATATTAAAACACTGGTGTTATTAATGACAAGTGGTGAATATTAAAACAGTGGTAGTATTAATGACATCTGCGGAATATTAAAACACTGGTGTTATTAATGACAAGTGCTGAACATTAAAACAGTGGTAGTATTAATGACATCTGCGGAATATTAAAACACGGGTGTTATTAATGACAAGTGCTGAATATTAAAACAGTGGTAGTATTAATGACATCTGCGAATATTAAAACACTGGTGTTATTAATGACAAGTGCTGAATATTAAAACAGTGGTAGTATTAATGACATCTGCGGAATATTAAAACACTGGTGTTACTAATGACAAGTGCTGAATATTAAAACAGTGGTAGTATTAATGACATCTGCGGAATATTAAAACACGGGTGTTATTAATGACAAGTGCTGAATATTAAAACAGTGGTAGTATTAATGACATCTGCGAAATATTAAAACACTGGTGTTATTAATGACATCTGCGGAATATTAAAACAGTGGTAGCATTAATAACATCTGCAGAATATTAAAACACTGGTGTTATTAATGACAAGTGCTGAATATTAAAACAGTGGTAGTATTAATGACATCTGCGAAATATTAAAACACTGGTGTTATTAATGACATCTGCAGAATATTAAAACAGTGGTAGTATTAATGACATCTGCGAAATATTAAAACACTGGTGTTATTAATGACAAGTGCTGAATATTAAAACAGTGGCAGTATTAATGACATCTGCGGAATATTAAAACAATGATGTTATTAATGACAAGTGCTGAATATTAAAACAGTGGTAGTATTAATGACATCTGCAGAATATTAAAACACTTGTGTTAATAATGACAAGTGCTGAATATTAAAACAGTGGTAGTATGAATGACATCTGTGGAATATGAAAACATTGGTGTTATTAATGACAAGTGCTGAATATTAAAACAGTGGTAGTATTAATGACATCTGCGGAATATTAAAACACTGGTGTTTTTAATGACAAGTGCTGAATATTAAAACAGTGGTAGTAGTAATGACATCTGCGGAATATTAAAACACTGGTGTTATTAATGACAAGTGCTGAATATTAAAACAGTGGTAGTATTAATGATATCTGCGGAATATTAAAACACTGATGTTATTAATGACATCTGCGGAATATTAAAACAGTGGTAGTATTAATGTCATCTGCGGAATATTAAAACACTGGTGTTATTAATGAAAAGTGCTGAATATTAAAACAGTGGTAGTATTAATGACATCTGCGGAATATTAAAACACTGGTGTTATTAATGACAAGTGCTGAATATTAAAACAGTGGTAGTATTAATGACATCTGCGGAATATTAAAACACTGGTGTTATTAATGACATCTGCGGAATATTAAAACAGTGGTAGCATTAATGACATCTGCAGAATATTAAAACACGTGTTATTAATGACAAGTGCTGAATATTAAAATAGTGGTAGTATTAATGACATCTGCGGAATATTAAAACACTGGTGTTATTAATGACAAGTGCTGAATATTAAAACAGTGGTAGTATTAATGATATCTGCGGAATATTAAAACACTGGTGTAATTAATGACAAGTGCTGAATATTAAAACAGTGGTAGTATTAATGACATCTGCGGAATATTAAAACACTGGTGTTATTAATGACAAGTGCTGAATATTATAACAGTGGTAGTATTAATGACATCTGCGGAATATTAAAACACTGGTGTTATTAATGACAAGTGCTAAATATTAAAACACTGGTAGTATTAATGACATCTGCGGAATATTAAAACACTGGTGTTATTAATGACAAGTGCTGAATATTAAAACAGTGGTAGTATTAATGACATCTGCGGAATATTAAAACACTGGTGTTATTAATGACAAGTGCTGAATATTAAAACAGTGGTAGTATTAATGACATCTGCGGAATATTAAAACACTGGTGTTATTAATGACAAGTGCTGAATATTAAAACAGTGGTAGTATTAATGACATCTGCGGAATATTAAAACACTGGTGTTGTTAATGACAAGTGCTGAATATTAAAACAGTGGTAGTATTAATGACATCTGCGGAATATTAAAACACTGGTGTTATTAATGACAAGTGCTGAATATTAAAACAGTGGTAGTATTAATGACATCTGCGGAATATTAAAATACTGGTGTTAATAATGACAAGTGCTGAATATTAAAACAGTGGTAGTATTAATGACATCTGCGGAATATTAAAACACTGGTGTTATTAATGACAAGTGCTGAATATTAAAACAGTGGTAGTATTAATGACATCTGCAGAATATTAAAACACTGGTGTTATTAATGACAAGTGCTGAATATTAAAACAGTGGTAGTATTAATGACATCTGCGGAATATTAAAACACGGGTGTTATTAATGACAAGTGCTGAATATTAAAACAGTGGTAGTATTAATGACATCTGCGGAATATTAAAACACTGGTGTTATTAATGACAAGTGCTGAATATTAAAACAGTGGTAGTATTAATGACATCTGCGGAATATTAAAACACTGGTGTTATTAATGACAAGTGCTGAATTTTAAAACAGTTGTAGTATTGACATCTGTGGAATATTAAAACACTGGTGTTATTAATGACAAGTGTTGAATACTAAAACTGTGGTAGTATTAATGACATCTGCTGATTATTAAAACACTGGTGTTATTAATGACAAGTGCTGAACATTAAAACAGTGGTAGTATTAATGACATCTGCAGAATATTAAAACACTGGTGTTATTAATGACAAGTGCTGAATATTAAAACAGTGGTAGTATTAATGACATCTGCGGAATATTAAAACACTGGTGTTATTATTGACAAGTGCTGAATATTAAAACAGTGGTAGTATTAATGACATCTGTGGAATATTAAAACACTGGTGTTATTAATGACATCTGCGGAATATTAAAACAGTGGTAGCATTAATAACATCTGCAGAATATTAAAACACTGGTGTTATTAATGACAAGTGCTGAATATTAAAACAGTGGTAGTATTAATGACATCTGCGAAATATTAAAACACTGGTGTTATTAATGACATCTGCAGAATATTAAAACAGTGGTAGTATTAATGACATCTGCGAAATATTAAAACACTGGTGTTATTAATGACAAGTGCTGAATATTAAAACAGTGGTAGTATTAATGACATCTGCAGAATATTAAAACAATGGTGTTATTAATGACAAGTGCTGAATATTAAAACAGTGGTAGTATTAATGACATCTGCAGAATATTAAAACACTTGTGTTAATAATGACAAGTGCTGAATATTAAAACAGTGGTAGTATGAATGACATCTGTGGAATATTAAAACACTGGTGTTATTAATGACAAGTGCTGAATATTAAAACAGTGGTAGTATTAATGACATCTGCGAAATATTAAAACACTGGTGTTATTAATGACATCTGCAGAATATTAAAACAGTGGTAGTATTAATGACATCTGCGAAATATTAAAACACTGGTGTTATTAATGACAAGTGGTGAATATTAAAACAGTGGTAGTATTAATGACATCTGCGGAATATTAAAACACTGGTGTTATTAATGACAAGTGGTGAATATTAAAACAGTGGTAGTATTAATGACATCTGCGGAATATTAAAACACGGGTGTTATTAATGACAAGTGCTGAATATTAAAACAGTGGTAGTATTAATGACATCTGCGGAATATTAAAACACTGGTGTTATTAATGACAAGTGCTGAATATTAAAACAGTGGTAGTATTAATGACATCTGCGGAATATTAAAACACTGGTGTTATTAATGACAAGTGTTGAATATTAAAACTGTGGTAGTATTAATGACATCTGCGGAATATTAAAACACTGGTGTTATTAATGACAAGTGCTGAACATTAAAACAGTGGTAGTATTAATGACATCTGCAGAATATTAAAACACTGGTGTTATGAATGACAAGTGCTGAATATTAAAACAGTGGTAGTATTAATGACATCTGCGGAATATTAAAACACTGGTGTTATTAATGACAAGTGCTGAATATTAAAACAGTGGTAGTATTAATGACATCTGCGGAATATTAAAACACTGGTGTTATTAATGACATCTGCGGAATATTAAAACAGTGGTAGCATTAATAACATCTGCAGAATATTAAAACACTGGTGTTATTAATGACAAGTGCTGAATATTAAAACAGTGGTAGTATTAATGACATCTGCGAAATATTAAAACCCTGGTGTTATTAATGACATCTGCAGAATATTAAAACAGTGGTAGTATTAATGACATCTGCGAAATATTAAAACACTGGTGTTATTAATGACAAGTGCTGAATATTAAAACAGTGGTAGTATTAATGACATCTGCGCAATATTAAAACAATGGTGTTATTAATGACAAGTGCTGAATATTACAACAGTGGTAGTATTAATGACATCTGCAGAATATTAAAACACTTGTGTTAATAATGAAAAGTGCTGAATATTAAAACAGTGGTAGTATGAATGACATCTGTGGAATATTAAAACACTGGTGTTATTAATGACACGTGGTGAATATTAAAACAGTGGTAGTATTAATGACATCTGCGGAATATTAAAACACTGGTGTTTTTAATGACAAGTGCTGAATATTAAAACAGTGGTAGTAGTAATGACATCTGTGGAATATTAAAACACTGGTGTTATTAATGACAAGTGCTGAATATTAAAACAGTGGTAGTATTAATGATATCTGCGGAATATTAAAACACTGATGTTATTAATGACATCTGCGGAATATTAAAACAGTGGTAGTATTAATGTCATCTGCGGAATATTAAAACACTGGTGTTATTAATGAAAAGTGCTGAATATTAAAACAGTGGTAGTATTAATGACATCTGCGGAATATTAAAACACTGGTGTTATTAATGACAAGTGCTGAATATTAAAACAGTGGTAGTATTAATGACATCTGCGGAATATTAAAACACTGGTGTTATTAATGACATCTGCGGAATATTAAAACAGTGGTAGCATTAATGACATCTGCAGAATATTAAAACACGTGTTATTAATGACAAGTGCTGAATATTAAAATAGTGGTAGTATTAATGACATCTGCAGAATATTAAAACACTGGTGTTATTAATGACAAGTGCTGAATATTAAAACAGTGGTAGTATTAATGATATCTGCGGAATATTAAAACACTGGTGTAATTAATGACAAGTGCTAAATATTAAAACAGTGGTAGTATTAATGACATCTGCGGAATATTAAAACACTGGTGTTATTAATGACAAGTGCTGAATATTAAAACAGTGGTAGTATTATTGACATCTGCGGAATATTAAAACACTGGTGTTATTAATGACAAGTGCTAAATATTAAAACACTGGTAGTATTAATGACATCTGCGGAATATTAAAACACTGGTGTTATTAATGACAAGTGCTGAATATTAAAACAGTGGTAGTATTAATGACATCTGCGGAATATTAAAATACTGGTGTTATTAATGACAAGTGCTGAATATTAAAACAGTGGTAGTATTAATGACATCTGCGGAATATTAAAACACTGGTGTTATTAATGACACGTGCTGAATATTAAAACAGTGGTAGTATTAATGACATCTGCGGAATATTAAAACACTGGTGTTATTAATGACAAGTGCTGCATATTAAAACAGTGATAGAATTAATGACATCTGCGGAATATTAAAACACTGGTGTTATTAATGACAAGTGCTGAATATTAAAACAGTGGTAGTATTAATGACATCTGCGGAATATTAAAACACTGGTGTTATTAATGACAAGTGCTTAATATTAAAACAGTGGTAGTATTAATGACATCTGCGGAATATTAAAACACTGGTGTTATTAATGACAAGTGCTGAATATTAAAACAGTGGTTGTATAAATGACATCTGCGGAATATTAAAACACTGGTGTTATTAATGACAAGTGCTGAATATTAAAACAGTGGTAGCATTAATGACATCTGCGGAATATTAAAACACTGGTGTTATTAATGACAAGTGCTGTATATTAAAACAGTGATAGTATTAATGACATCTGCGGAATATTAAAACACTGGTGTTATTAACGACAAGTGCTGAATATTAAAACAGTGGTAGTATTAATGACATCTGCGGAATATTAAAACACTGGTGTTATTAATGACAAGTGCTGAATATTAAAACAGTGGTAGTATTAATGACATCTGCAGAATATGAAAACACTGGTGTTATTAATGACAAGTGCTGAATATTAAAACAGTGGTAGTATTAATGACATCTGCGGAATATTAAAACACTGGTGTTATTAATGACAAGTGCTGGATATTAAAACAGTGGTAGTATTAATGACATCTGCGGAATATTAAAACACTGGTGTTATTAATGACAAGTGCTAAATATTAAAACAGTGTTAGTTCTAATGACAACTGCTAATTACAATGCTACCATCAGCCAGGATCGAACACCACCCACCTAAATAGTGTAGTCTCTGAAAGCAAAGGAAAGCATAAAGAGTACCATGTCTACAGTTCAGATAAGGACTCTAGAGAAACACACTCAGGAAATATATTTAGGCATGATTTCTAAATGTACAAGTGCAGTAATTAATCCTCACATTTTTAATAAATGGTGAACCTATGCACACCTTCTCAATAAGTCAGTCAGCCTGTGTTGTATATACCTGCCGATGTCTCTACCCAGTCTTGATATTTAAGTTAACATCATCCAAATAATAACAAAGAACGTACTTCATTTAAAAAGACACACACACACACACACTGTAGCTTGTATTAAATTCCTAACAAATTCTATAAGCTAAAAGTAGGTCCTTGTAAGCCTTTTACTCTTAAAGACCAGTTTTGCTGTTCATTTTATTTCATTTGTTGCTTAAATAGTTGCTGAAACACTATGCTGTTCTGAGCCAGTTTCGTTTTCTTGTGATATTTGCTATCCATTTATTCATTTCTAAAACCAAGCAAGATGAATAGTATAAAATGACCTTCTCAATCAACAATCTCCATCTCATCCTGTGGAATTTCCTGGGATTCCAAAGCAAACTGAGAGATTTGATTCTCCGACACATCCTGGATCTGTCCCAGGGCCTCCCCAAGTGGATTCTGCATTTTACACCTCTGCTGTGAGGTTTCTATGGGGCCTCATCAGGAAATACTAAAAACATGTAATCTGTCTCCTCTCAATGTGGAAAAACATGGCTATACTCCAAGATCCTCACCCTATTAGATATAATTATCATATCCTCTTTGTGAGTGAATCTATTTTTAGCATTTTTGCCCAAGATCTCCATCCTTAGTCATTACCTAAAGCTCATGGTTAGAGATGATAATGGAGACATAGACCCAGCAGTGAATTGACAGCCTTGTCCTATGATTTAGTTCTCGCTTTACCAGTACATTATGTTATTATACCTGCACTGCTGTCATTGCTGCACCCATCTGCTGGTTTACCTTCCTATCCCTTACGTGAATAGTAATATTTCAGACAAGATTAATAATGTCCTTCTAGCCTGAAAATAGGGTCACAGGTGTGTACTAGGCTAATGGTTCCGGAGCCTTTACAAGCTTACTACTTAGAAGTACTCTGGCATTGTGCCACCCAACATTAGATCCCAGTGCCTCTATCAAGTAAAGCCACAGGAGTGATCCCATGGGGAAACTTTCTATTTCCCATCCACTCATCAAGATTTTTCTTGAAGATGGCCAGTGAGGTGCTCTGCTCGACATGTATGGGAAGTCTATTCCAAAGCATGGGCAGTCTCTGGGATATGAACCTGTCAATCCAGCATGCTCTGTTGATTGTAGTAATGAGGCTGAGGTCTCAGGAGTGTGTGGTGTGGAGAGATTGGGATTTCTTTAGATGTAGCATTTCTAACAGTGCTGGGTCAGACATGGCTTTGTAGGTCAAGCAGCGATCGCCTCTTAGTAGACGATATGAGACAGAGAATAGCTGGAGTTTTTTGAGTCTGTTCATGTAGGACATGTGTTTAAGGCCTAGGATCCTCTTTGTGAGGCACTTTTGTGGCCTCGTAACCAAACAGAGTAGAGACTGCCAAGAACGATACAGATTTCCACTCCACAACCACTGTAGGTATCCAAACACTTTATTGATTTCTCCAAAAATACAAGTTGAGCACTTTCTTCCCACAATCAGGTCTTCCTCAGAACATTTAAAACACCAAACAACTTGCTCTTAAATACCCATAGGCAACCACCCCACCTATTCCAATTAAACAATTAACATCCTAACAGAATGCTTAAAGTAATCCTACTCAAAAAACACATTTACCCAAAAAAAAAAAAAACACACAAAACCACATTTTCTCCACTGGTGAAGTAACATTGATGGCAACTACCATAAATTCATATCCTAATACTTCAATAAAAAGTTTATATTTATATAAAATGATAATATTTGTTAAAAAGTATTACTTTTGTGGCCTCTCCAGCTGTTGCAGATGTCTAGTGAGATACATGCCAAATGGGGCATTATACTCAGTAATTGGTCTAATGAAAGAAGAATAAAGAGAGATGATGACCTCTTTCTTTCTGGATGTAAACCCTTGATAATGAGATGTGCCACATAGAAGGACTTTCTGACCACAGTGGTAATATGTTGGTCGAAGGAGATTTTGCTGTCAACCTGTGTCCCCAGATCTCTTATAATGCCTTCATCGCTGTGGTAATTAGTGGGAACTGAGTTTTTCCCAAAGGGGATGATGACGCATTTTTTGGGATTAAGCTTAAGGCCATAGTTTTGACACCAGTCATTGGTCTCAGTGAGGCCTTTCTGTAGGATGTCTGCATCACTTGGGGAGTTAATAATGGCTCCCACTTCGTCAGCCAGAGTCCCTCCGTGTTGGCCTGGACTTCTGAGAAGTAGATGCCAAACATGACAGGACCCAGGACTGAACCCTGTGGGGCTCCACTTGTGACTGGTTGCAAGTCTGACTTGGAGTCCGCTACTTTCACACTGTGGGTTCTGTGAGCCAATTTGCAATCCACCTAGTGATATAAGGGTTGATGCCTAGTTTGTTGAGTTTATCAATGATTCCTGAGTGAGGAATGGTATCAAAGGCTTTGGCCAGATCGAGGTAGGCTGTATGAACTGCATTACCCTCATCCACAGTTCTGGTGACTGTCTCAAAGAAGTCAACCAGGTTGAGCAGGCAATTTTCTGCTTTTCACAAAACCAAATTGTGTGGGATCTAGAGTTTGGAGATTCCCTATATCCTTGTTAATTAGGTGCATGATGATGCACTCCATAGCCTTACATATCAGACTCATCAGGCAAATGGGGTGATAGTTCTCAGGGTCTTTTATAGAGAGAAATGACTGCAGCAGTGCACCATTCAGTAGGGACAAAGCCTGAGGTGACGCTGAGAGTGAATGGGGCACACAGATGTGGTGCTTGTTCACTTTGTAGTTCATGTAGAACACAGCCAGGGATATTAGAAACTGTATTATTAGCCTTGGACAATGCAGCTTAAACCTGTGCTGCAGTGATGCTGGGTGCCTGGCATTCTTTCGGATGCTGGGTGCCTGGCATTCTTTCGGTATTGTGATTGGTCCTTGGGGGGGGGGGTAAATTTGGCACTGAATCTGTCGGCCAGTATGTTGGCAATATCTGTTGGCTCAGTATAGGAGGTACCATTGTGCAGTAACTCAGAGCAAATCTGGGTATTGCTGTGGATATTCTTGATATAACTATAGAAGGCTCTGTGGTTGTTTTTAGTGTCTGTTGTAATTCTACCTTCATAGTGGCTTTAGAGGTTTTGATGAGGGATCTTAACTTTTTGCTGAGGTTAATAAAGGAGTTTTTCCAGTCTTGGGACTTCACCTTTTTCTGCAGCAGTTTCTTCCTTCTGTTGTAGAGTTTATTAATGGCAGGGGACCACCAGATTGGCTTCCTTTTTTTGGAGGAGAGTGTCTTGGTTCTGTTGGGTATGGCTAGTTCCATGCATTTATGTATGTTCATACAGTGCATTGGTGTATGATTTAGCAGTCATGCATCTATTTTCTGTTGGAATGGGTGTCGTGAAGTTAGCCACCTCTGTTTTTAGGAGTCCAAAGTCAGCTTTGGGGAAGTTTTTCATGGTGAATATCTTTGCGGGGGGTGTGGGTGAAATGTGGATTTCCATGGTGATTAGTTTGTGGTCAGATCTAACCAAGGAGGAATTGACAATTGGTGTAGAGCAACGGTTGCCCATGTTAGCAATAACCAGGTCAAGGATGTTGCTTCCTCTAGTGGGGGTAAGAATGAGCTGGTCCAGGGCATTGGAACTGATGAATTCCAGGAAGCATTGGGCCAGTGTATTGGTGGGGTCTATATTAGAACACTGAACTTTCAAAATTTCGAGTGTTCTAATATCGAACCCTATTAATCGAAAATTTAAAACACTGAACATCCAGAACAGCAAATTTTTTCCTAGGGAAAAAAAATGCTGTTCCAAAACACATACACACAACACAAGCACACCAAACAAACAGCAATCCACACACACACACCTAAACTCTTACACCTAAGCCTACACTAAACTATACATACACCATTAACTATCCACTTACCTTAACCCAAACCCTAACCCTAAGGTCCGTCACTATCGCGCAGAGACCTCACGCGCACCCTAACCCTAACTCACCTACCCTGCCCTAACCCTGATGTCCACACAATCTTACACTTACCTGACCTGTGCCCTAACCCTTATTCACTTACCCCACCCTAACCCTCACGTCCACACAATCGCACACTTACCTGAACCCGACCGGTAACTTTCCACCACAGCGCTGAAAATACCGAAGCAACAGAAATGGACAACCGAATTCTTTCCCTAGGAAAAAATTTGTTTTTCTGTTTCTGCGATATTTTCAACGTTCGCTGAAAACGGGTCGATCTTAGAACACATGAAATTTTGAACATTTGGTGTTCTAATATAGACCCTATTGGTGCATAAGTAGTTTTCCCAGTTGATGGAGGGGTAGATGAAGTCATCTAGTATGAGAGTGTTGGGTTGGACCCTGATAGTTTCCTAGGTGCTTAGGAACGTGGACTGAGAGTCTTACACTCATTCCCATAATAAGTGTCCAACTTGTTCTTAAAAATATATAAACCAGTGTTTGGTTTAATATAATTTGGTAATCTATTCCATGTATCAGCTACTCTTCCAGATAATTAATTAGGATATCTCTCATTCCTATAGAGTCTTCTACATAGGTTGTCTGATGATTCTCTACTACTTTTTGATAACCTCAAACATTTCTAGACATAGTTAACTCTAAATGCCCTATATACCTGAAGAAGTCTCCTCTTAAATATCTATATGAGACACTGTACAAGTTCAGATAATTTAGTCTTTCATAATAACTTAAATTTGATGGCCAAATGGTCGCCTCCATTTTCCTTGATATATCAAAAGCCTTTGACACTGTTTCCCACCTAATCTTACTCAACAAACTGTCCTCCTATGGCCTTAGCTCATCTGCCCTGCCCTGGTTCCATAGCTATCTCTCTAACCATCAGCAAGCCAGTGGGAAAACACCCTTTCCCCCCTTCTCCCCATCTCTATTGGTATACCACAAAGTTCCATTCTTGGCTCCATTCTCTTTACAACTTTTACAAACAACCTCAGCTCTGCAACCCAACTAGCTTCCATAGTCTAGTCCGCAGACTATTCCACGCTTATTTGCTCAGTCCCCACTTCTCATGAACTTCAGGCAAAAATGGAAACTGCTTTTCAGGACATAGAAAAATACCTCACTGATCACCAACACATACTAAACCCTAACAAAACCAAATTAATAGTTTTCAGTTATAACAAAGCAAAAACATGCCAGTCCCCTCTAAATATACTCTCCTCAAATGGCACCAAGATAGTATCCACAAGCCAAACTAAACTTCTAGGCATCACAATAGATGATAACCTAAAATTCGATAACCACATCGCCCTTACCATTAACAAGGTCCACGTCAAACTAGGTACCCTCTATAGAGCTAAATCTTACCTCACTGAAAGTGCCTGTCTAGCCACCTCCTGCTCTCAACTACTTTCCACCCTCCTCTATGGATCCCAAATATTTACCAAGCCACATAAATCAGACCTGAACAGTCTAGAATCCTGCTACAACAAAATTGCCAAGTTCGCCGCAGGCCACCCATATAGAACCCGCCACTGCTCAGCTGTCTCCCAACTCAGCTGGCTGGAACTCCCTAATCTGCTAACTTTAAATCAACTGTCCATAGCCCACAAAATAGTACACCAAACCAATGAATGCCCCGCACTATCTAATCTAATCCAACCTAACATAAATCAAGTATTACTCAGGTCCTCTAACAAACTTATGTTAAAGGTCAACCAACCCCATAACTCACTAGGTACCTCCCTCTACTCTTACAAAATAGCCGAGCTCTGGAACAATCTTCCCCAACCCATAGCAATACACCCCAACCATCATGAGTTCACACACCTCTTAAAAGTACATGTAGCAAACCACTGGCTCTGCTCCTGCCATACTCCTGATTAAAGCCTACCCACTCCCTAGCTATATCTTCCAGCAAAACTACAGCCTATCCATATCTTACAACCTCTTAACTACTGCTGATATTCCCATAACTATCATTCTACCCTGTATTTTTCATATTTCTAGCTACAGTGATCTTAAATCCTAGGCAAGCTACCTAGCTTAGTTTGGAACCTTCCTGCCACTATTAAAAAATAAATGTCCCCTATTTTACTAATGCATGGTGAAGCACAGTGTTCTGAAACTGTATCTCACATCTGTGTCATAAATAATTGTTTGCTGTTGGATATATACACTGTTGCTATCAAACAATATTATTATTGTTATTTTTGATTAGTAATTTGTTAGAATTTCTGTTCTGTATGTCACAAACTTTATTGTTTTTTGCTTACTAATTGTTAGAATTCTATTCTGTATGTCAGGAGCTTTTCTCTCCTGGTCTCTGCTGACAATGGGCCTCTGGCCAGGTCAGACACTACCTGGTAAACAAATGTATAAATAAATAAATAAATAAATAAATTGTTGCTTCTGGTATATTTCAGTTGTATCGTATTCAGTTTACTCATTCTTGTTTTCTTATAAGTTTTACAAATTGTTATTCCATACTCTTGTTGGAGTGTAATGTTAGCTTACAATGATTTCATCATTTCTTATTTTCTGGACTTTATAAATATTTTTATCAGTTTGCCTATTTTTAAAGTGATCTGCATACAGACTGTAGAACACATCAGTTAAAAAAGATAGATATGAAAGATGCAACCTGAACAAGCATGGGCCTAGGGCAGAGCCCTGTGTGACACCATGACTGTAAATGTGAAATGTCACCTGTTCATTTGCTGCATGATACTTGCCATGTTTTATTTGTAAGCCTTGCTGCTATCTATCTTATCAGGATTGCATCAATACCTAGATGTTCAAATTTATTTATTAATGTTTTGTGTATGACCCTATCAAAGGCTGAAGTTATGCCTATATAAATTATATCACAGCACAATTTTTCATCTACAGCTGTTATGATAGTGTTATAGAACATCATGCTACAAGTGCTAGATCTATATTTGTTTTTTTAAACAATTTTATTAGAAGTACTGTTGAATATACAATATACATTTAAGGATTGAACCATTTTAAATTATGCGACAAGAAAATGATCAAATACAAAAACTGAACAAATTTTAACTATATAAAAAATTGTTCACCATAGATCATGTAATAACAACTACAATAATTAATATATACATATTATTTATTGTAATATTAAACTATTTTTGTAGTAATTCATAGACTTTGTTCCAACTGTTATAAGTAGAAGTATTCCTTGAAGATCTATGCTTGGTGGTCAGTTTCTCTAAACAGCAAACTTCATTAAGAAGACTTTTAAATTCTTGTAATGATAGAGGATTGTGTTTTCCAATTCCTTGTGATTATCTTCCTAGCTATAGATAATATAGACCAAATCAATGGGCAATTAGATGCTTTTATACAGGCCTGCTAGATCTATTTTGAATGTATAAATGCTGACACTTGGTTTCAAGTCCTAACCTTTCCATTTCTGACAAAAATGTATCCACATTTACCTTCTGCATTATTTTTCTACAACAAGAAATTAAAAGTTTGGGTTTCTATGACTATAGGATTGTCAGGGTAGCTGCAGTGGTACAGCGGTTAGCATTGCTGCCTCACAGCAAGAGGTTCTCTGGTTCAGTTCTTGGTTGGGGTGCCTTCTTTGTGGAGTCTGCATGTTCTCCCTGCAGTCATGTGGGTTTCCTCCCAAAGACATGTTGTAGGTGGTTTGGACACTCTAAATTGGCCCTAGGTGTGAGTGTGTGCCTTCTGGGAAGGTTGGCTGCTGGGCTGGCAACTCAGCACCATCAGACTCCACTGCCAATCATTCTGTGGACTGTTGTTGTGATGTGGCAACCTGTAACTGGGAAAAAAAGATGACTCTGGGGGTTGTCCTATTTCCCTTAAAGACAGATTTAACAAGTACATGTCTCCAATCTTGAGGAATTTCACCATGTTTAAATGACCTAATGAATAACAGATATAATGGTCTTGGAAGTTCATGCTGAAGTGTTCTCAAGTCATTATTCCTAATTCCATCTCCTCCCTGTGCTTTGTTTGGATCTAGTTTGCATAACTTAAGTTCAGTATCTGAAGTTGCCTGGATGTTACTAGGATAATTTATCACCCTCTTGATGGAGCTTTTGTGGAGCTAAATTGTTTTGCATAAGATTTTTAAATATCTCAATAATCAGTTGTGTTTGACCATAAATTTTAGAATGTACACACAGTTTATCAGTTTGTATGTCTTTACTCCTACCACATCATATGTATATATAATGTACTTTCCTGTTATGATCAATATCTTGATATGCATTTTCTTCAAATTTTTCTTGATCTGGTATCACACTATGTTTAATTTTTCTGTCCATCTTGTTTATTTCAGTTTCGAAAGTTATAGCTCTACCTCATTTCCATTTCTTATATCTTTTGTCCCTCATCTTAATAAAGTATCTTGTGGTTATGGAAATATATTCTCCTGACCTTGTGTGCCTAAATCCTGATCTTAAACATTTTTTGAATTGTTGCACTCAAACAATTTCCCTTTCAAAACTTGTCACCCTCCTTCTGCAGTTTTTCCTCAGGACAAATCCCTCCTATCAGTTTCACATAGTAACTGTTTTGCTTCCATATACTGTGTTATTAATCTTCTGTGCATTTCATTAGATTTCACTTTGGCAGTTATCTACTAGTAATTTATCCATTTTCACCCCATGATCTCTACACATCAAAGGTGTAAAACTTAACAGAAAGTAGCAGTCATTTCCTTAGGAACACAAACAATATCCACTATGTTTTGTTTTCTTGTAGGTTTTATTACAGTCTGACGCAATCTTTGCTCTTGAACAAACACTGTATATAATTTCTTTACTGATATTGCTTGATTCAATGCTATTCTAGTCTGTTTCTAGTAAATATAAATCATAGCCACTATTATTAGTTCCTCCTGTGTTTCATGCAAGAAATGTAAGAATTCCTCTAGGTCATCAGCACTTGACTTTGGTGGTTTATACACTCCCAACAACTATTACGTGTTCCAAGGTTCATTTCCTGTCATTGTTACGTAACAATGTTTCACAAACAATAGCAATATCAGTTTTGTAGGAATATAGCACATTTTCCAATAAAAAAATGCATTACTAATGCTCCTAATGTTAACAACCAGCACTGATAAATCAGATGTTGCTATCTGTGAACTGTTAAATCTCTGACCATACAAAAATCCTGTCTTGTATTAGTCAAATATTGTAATATCTCTTTTGCAAAAGTTATCTTTCCTTGTCTTGAGAAATGCACCCCATCCTGTTTAAACAACGGTATAAAAAGTAAGGCTTGAAGGCTCTTCATATTTCCAGTTTTTTAAACATGCTATTTTTTCATGTAGGTATTTGCCCAATAAATCTTTACATTCTCGGTGACCTTTCTATATGTGATCTATGGAAAAATATGTCTTACCACCTGCCCAGGCTATGCTATCTAAGAGGGCTATGATTTCCTTACTAACATGGACATTTCCTAGGATGCAGCAACATATCAGATGATGACCATGCATCAAAAACATTACAGCCACTTGGATAGCCTACAGTAGTGCTGTAAGAATAACCATATATATTATTTATTTATTTTATTTTACTTTATTTTACATTTGTTGACCGGGCTAGTCTAACTGGATGCATGTCCATTTTCAGCAGAGGCCTGGGGAGTTAAGCTCCAGTTGAAAAGATTAACAAAAAGATAAACATAAAATGGTTAACATAGAAATGCCTGTACAAAAAAGTAATAGCAGATTATTACATAACATTTCAATCATTTAATACAAAAAATTATTACAGAACATTATATAAATTTGCTAAAAATTCTATTCTCAAGGAAGAAAATATATATATATATTTTTTTTTATATAGAGTAACGAACAGTTATGGATTAGTCCATGAAAGTAAAAGTAATGGTTGAGAAATACTGGGTCAGCAGTGCTGATGATAGGAATGTCATTTATGATTAGTCTGGGTTTGTACAGGGGCATAACCAGCACGTTTTAAGGTAAAGTTTCAATTTTTGTTTAAATAATGTTAAAGAGGACAGTGATGTCAGTTCATTTGGAAGTTGATTCCAGTATTTTCCAACAGCATTAGAGAACAGAGAGTCACCAGAGATATTGTTGGATATGTTTGTGGATACTAGTAATTTCTTGGATGAGCGTAAGGTATTAAGGTTTTTGTATGGGGTAAAAAGTATATTTATAAAGTGTATGGGGTATTAAAGAACATTTTTGTGTGTTTCTTTATTCTTATATATGTATGTGATATATAAAATGAAAAGTAATTTAATCATCTAAGGTCATAACTGAAGCTGTGTGTACTACTTGTGCAGAGGCATTTTTCTATGTGAGGAATGCATTTGCTGTATGACAGCAGCACTAAGTCAACTCCTACAGTGAGGGTGATATGTTGGTGGACATCAAGATATGGAAATAATTAGGAGGATGAACACAGGGCATATATAAATGCTTACTGAGGAAATTATAATAATTTCTACCTCTGTCAACACACACACACACACACACACACACACACACACACACACACACACACACACACACACACACACACTCATATCTATACCTGTAGCTGGGCATGATATTAGTTATGCTAATCAATGCCCTCCCTTTTAAACTTAGATAAAATAAAATGCATATTTCTTTCTCTCTCTCGCTCTCTCTCTCTCTCTATATATATATATATATATATATATATATATATATATGTATAAACACACAGACACACACACACACACACACACACACACACACACACACACACACACACAAACACACACACTCATTTGCTGTGGTTACCACACATATAGAGACATCGCTACGTGTTTACATGTACAAAGATGAGTGTCTGTATATATTGAGTTAGATGCTCCAGACCTATATGTATACAAATAAGTATGCTTGTAATGAGTTACAATGCTGAATGGATAGAGGTGGGAGCAATGTTTCATACCTCCGTGTCTCTGCATGTACTTACAAAGATGCATTACTGCAGCCTAACTGTAATTGCTTGGTGTACAATAGGTGTTCACCTGCTAATGATTTCGAGCATGTTATGTCATTGTTTACAAGAAGATGTGTTTGCCACAGCCCTCAGTAATTCATTTGTGCTGTATGTCATGTTGTTGACAAGGACTGTCTGCAAGTTTGACTGCTTCTAAATTCAGAGCTTGCATCATGCAGACCAGGTAAGAAATCTTTTTATGCTTTCATAGAGCACGGCCACTCCTTCTTGTTCCAGTTGTAGCAGGTATAGACTCTATCATAGGTCCATCTGCTTGAATCCATTAGGGACCATGCTCAGCTTTACCATGCTTCAGTGCTGTTTTTGCTCATGGAAAGCCTCTGTACTATACATCAGAATGCAGGGGGATATGGGGGGTGTGATGCAGTATAAATTTGCTTACTTCCTCCCATTCCTATTTAGTTCCCCCAACAATTGCCCCTCTCAAACTACCCCCTGACTCACTGTAGACTGTCAGACATTATTAATCAGGATTAGTTCTCAGTCTTTCATTCACTGAGTGCCAAGATGTCCCTCAGCTCCCTCCCAGTCCTGTAATATGTTAAGTTGTTTGTCAAAGACTGAATTAATGAAGTTTAATTTCTATACCTTTTTAAATGAGTCATTTTGAAGTACTCTGCTTAATGTGAAATGTAAAACCACATTGTTCTGATAAAGCATATGAATAAAACCAGACTCTAAAGATTAATTTTTCTTTTGTCTTGTTGAAAATGAGTAAAATAGTAATTGCTTATATAAATGACAATATGCGACTGTTGTAAACCACTGTAATTGTATCCATTAAAAGAAATTATACAAAGCAAGGCTGTGGTCCCATTAAGCTGGTTGTATTAATGCATCCATAGCTGAATGCAAGCTGTCCTCTTTCTTTAGGAGCATGAATGGGTGGCGCAGTGGTGCAGCGGTTAATGCTGTCACCTCACAGCAAGAGGTTCTCTGGTTCGATTCTCAGCTGGGTTGCTTTCTGTTTGGAGTTTGCATGTTCTTCTGGTTCGATTCTCAGCTGGGTTGCCTTCTGTGCAGAGTTTGCATGCTCTCCCTGTGTTCATGTGGGTTTCCATTCTAAAGACATACTTCTGGAGCATTTTTCTCTGGGCCTCTGCTGGAAACAGGATCTGTGGAACCTAGTTGGACTTTCCCGGTCAACAAATAATAAAAAAAATATATATTTTTTTTTTCTAATTTTATACAAACTATATCATATCTCAGCACACCCTTTTGAGCTGCTGTTACCTTGAAGGAATGCATTCTTTACTTAGATACCATCAGTGCTACATAATGGGATGGATTCCAAAAGGCCTGCTCTTAGTGCAAGTGACCTCTTACGCTGAGAGCAGACTGAGAGCAGGTCTTTTGGAATGTGGTCCACGTAGCAAGCCTGTTTATAGATAGGCCTTGCACTTACACTGTAAGGAGGTCTTTTGGAATCAGGGCAGACTTACACTGAGAGCAAGTCTTTTGGAATCTGGTCCAATGATATGGCAAATAAGATTTGAACTCAGTGTGCGTAATTGTAGTACTATAAAATTAACAATAGCACAACACTAGAGCATTCCAGTGTTTCAAAATGAAGGAAATCAACCGATTATTTTGTGGTGTGTGTGTGTGTGTGTGTGTGTGTGTGTGTGTGTGTGTGTGTGTGTGTGTGTGTGTGTGTGTGTGTGTCTTGAAATATAATGTGCTTTCTTTTCATCAGTCATCTCTCTTAAGCAGAAATCACAGCTCTTTTTTCAGTCATTTTGAGTGTTTGCATGCTCAGAAATCATATAAGCAAGTAGTAATGCATGACAGGGTGGGTGCTATCAGGGAAATAATGGGTCGTGCAGGGGGTTTGTGATGCATGAAGCTGCAAGCAAAAGGCTTTACCACCCCTGGAAGGGCCATTATTATCTACATACCATCCACCCTGGAGAGCTTTTTGCAGTAAGATTGTTTCTTTTTTTTAATTAGTATATATATATATATATATATATATATATATATATATATATATATTATATTTTTGATGCAAAATAGTTCTTCTTCCTAATGTTTCAAATCTGCTGCATCATATTTGGTTGTTGTTGGAGGAAATATTTTGAATCCAAAATGTAAATTGTGTAAGTATTTTGTATACACAGACACACACACACACACACACACACACACACACACACACACACACACACACACACACACACACACACACACACACAAATATGCCCTGCAATTGCAGGTACTTTCTTGACTAAATGTATTTCAGATGTCTCATTCTGATCAAATGAATATACAAAAAAAATCATCCATTTTAAAGCATTGCAATCCTTCCTCTCAACTGCCTGTACTTTTGTGCTGTCCCTCACAAATGTTTGAGTTTCTATTAAATCACCAATGACCTCTGTCAGTCAGTGAAGCCATGCATTATAGTTTAATGCTTCTTATTGTTCAGAAAATGCAGATGTTATATTTAAAGCTTGACCATGCTGTTAGGTTTTCCCAAGGGCATTGACTTTTTCCAGAATGCCAAAGCTTGTTTATGTGGGAAGTAAACTAGAAATATTTATACACTGTTTAGGGCTCCTTTCTTCATCACTGTCTCTTAAATCAGTAGTGTTTCATAAAACTGACAGATGCAGTTAAGCATTTTAACATACTAGTTTTGAAACAGATGTTTAATTTACATCTATGTTTTTAATTATACTTCTGTCAATATATTCTACTTGGTTAATCTTTCTTTTTGTACCCCAAGGACCTGCCACTTCTTGCTATTTCAGTGTGCTTGCGTAGGTTTACAAAGCTTTTCATTTCACATTCTGTCTTAGAATTGCTCTCACAAGCCAGTAACACCAGCTCCCTTTGAACATTACTGTACTGTCCTTATACTCAGTCACTGTCTGGTTTCATGTAGCGTGGCCCTCACTCAGCATTATTTCAGAGGCATTGTACTGTGTGCTTTAATGCTTTGTCATACCCTAGGCAGCAAAGATCATTCTTTGCCTTTTTGGTTATTAGTTGTATTTACCCAACAGTGACTACTTGTCTTGGTTATTATTCTGTGTGCTATACTTCATTTTTTTTTTATAATTGGCATTTAAAATTCTAAAAGAACCATATTGACCAGAAGTAACATTTAACAGTTAGTGGTATGATTCTGGAAATTTCTTCACATGAAAATTGAATTTCATGTTTTAATAATTGTAAATCAGCACTCCTGCCTATGTGCTCCATGTAGACCTCACCATTAAACAGCATTCCAGATGTTTATATGTATTGACAAAGTCAGTGTAAAAGCTAATATTTCTAGGGAATAATTTAATTGAAATTAGAAGTGAAGTGTCACTGAGGAAGAAGGAACCAAGTCACTATTTGTACAGCTAGCTTTTGCTACCAGAACTTTGTTAGCCTGATCTCCCCCACAATATTTTAGATCCATTTTACTTCAGTAGCCTGTTCAACTGCTGAGTATTGAAAAAGGATGGACGAAAGCAAGGTGGTCATTTGTACTTGGACAGGGGGATTCCTACTTGCATATGAAGAAATGCCATGAGTACAGCTGTACTAAGGAGCCCAGAAAACATACTATGCACCCTTGTTTGAGGGGAATCTGTAATAAAGGAAACTTGCAGTTATAGGGGTTTGAAGCATCATGTGCTTCTCAGCCAGCTGGTGATCATGAGTGCTACAGTCCCTACCAAAACACATGCAAGATCTGGGTTTTGTAGGCCGGTTCTTGTATGTGCAGCTACGTTTGTGAAACAAAGCAAATATGCTTATGTATGATTTTTACAAGTATTGCAGATGTTGGAATAATGTTTGTGTAAGGATTGCTTTGGATACATATTGTATTATACTGTCTGCTGGCTATAGGTTTTGTTTGTCTCTCCACACAGACACAGAAACCAACATTTTTTCAGTTCTGCTCTCCCATGACTTAGTTGCTAATCATTTATTTTTCTTGTTGTTTTCTAGCATTTCTGTAATTTACTCTGCACTGTTTTCTGTTTTCATGTCTGACATTTTGTTTACATTTGGGCACTTGTACTTGCACTTTTTTGTGCTGCCCGAATGAACAGACAAAGTAGCTGTTTTTACTTTTCTATCACACTGCTTATGCTTTTTTGTGCATTTTTGTGTATTTCCAACTGCTATAAGAATGACTTCTTCATTCAATTGTTCATTATCTGTTGAATGCCAACAGGTCACTTACACTGGCAGCTACCTGTAGTTTGATAGTCACTTTAATTCCACTGTGGATTTTATACAGCTGCTTTGCAATGGTTGCATATAGAATCTTGTCCTGCAGTACACTACTTAAAACCATTCCAACCTTAATAATTCTTGTTACTACCATATTCAGTCATATCCTTTAGGCTTCACGGGGTTTACGACAGCTTATGTTCTACATTCAGATATTTGTACAGAGCATTTAATGTGAACTAGCTTATCAGGTTGAACAGTTTGAGGTGACTTGCCACTTTGTACCATGCATTTATTCAGTTTTTGTTTACCGTTGTGAGTTAGAAATGTGTCAGTCACGTCCCTTACCATTTATGCCTCCAATTTCACTATGGAGCTGGTGAGATATTGCACACTTAAGTCAATACTGTACTTTAGCAAACTGAGAGTATTTTATAAACCTGATTTTATAAATCTGGCCAGAGTTCAATAGTCTTTATCTTTGAATGTCCTGGCTTCATGAACCTTGTTTATAGTTTAGTGGTGACTTTAGATGCAGAAACTGGTAAGCTGCATAAAAGATCTAATTATGCTTTTCTGGTTTAATTTCATCTGTGTATGAACGTTCTCCCTAGGAATACTTTTAGTTTGTATCATAAGAGAGTGAGTGCATTAGGTCAAGCAGTACGTCAGCAGCCATTTTCTTCTTTTTCTGCTTCATTTAAACATGCAGTGACTTACTTAACTTTCTTTAAAGCATTCTTAGTTGAATAAACAAATGATAACATAATCTAAACTAGAACATTTCTTCATTTCCACTTCCCTGCATTTATTTGTAGTTTTTTTTTTCATTACCTGCTGACCATTCACCCTGCTCTGCCACGACTTTCCCATTTGTTCCCCTTGAATGGGAACTAGTTATGGAAAGCAATCATCCAAAAAGCCATCAGGGTTTCAGTTTTGGCCTTAACCCTTCTCAATGAAATCTGCCATGTATGCTTTTAGATGCATGTGCCTGTTTCCTTGTGAACATAAATATTTGCAAATGTGCCACGTGAAGGTTACTGCATGGACGTGGTTTGGTACAGCTAGTCACAAATCTGTGAACCATGTGATACTTCTCATATGTCTCTGTATTCAGGAGTTGCCAACATTGCACTGGTCAGGTCACTCCTCCCATGACAGAAGAGCTGCATCAACTGCTCACCCCTTTCCACCTTCATTGGCTGTTCTAGTTCACAGATTAACACTGAATCCTGGCTCATCTAGGTCTCAGTTAAGACTTTATACTACTGCATGGAGGCAATTCTACTTTTCTACAGTTTGGTCTAAAAACAGCAGCAGCTGAAATATTACTGAAATCGCCCTTCTGTACCTAATTCCAGTGGCAGACGATAAACCCTTGGATCAACAGAAATGTCTTAAGCCAACTTATCTCCTCTCCTTTTCAAACCAAAGGTAACAGCCTAGAGCGACATGTTCTGGCATAACAGCCAAGTCCCATTTCTGACTTGAGATTTCTCGCTATAGTGCTGTCTCCTTTGCCTGTACTTAACAAAACTCTGCTTTCATCAAAGTGGTTCAGTGATATTTGTTCTTTGATAAACTTACACATTTTAGTTATTTTGCTAGCTGTTTGTTTGCTAAGAATACATCTCTTCTTCTTCTTCTTTCGGCTTTTCCTGGTTAGGGGTTGCCACAGCGGATCATTTGTCTGCTCATGATTGGCAGTGGAGTTTTACGGTGTCGAGTTGCCAGCCCAGCGCCCAACCTTCCACAGAAGGCACACACACACACACATGCTCTCATGACTAGGGCCAATTTAGAGTGTCCAATCCACCTACAGCAGGTCTTTGGGATGTGGGAGGAAACCAGAGCACCCGGAGGAAAGCCACGCGACCACAGGGAGGACATGCAGATGTTGTAATCAATGAATGCCTGTTCATTCCTCTTATGGAGGTTGACAGCTGAACAGTTTTTAGTGAAGAAATGCCAGATTTATAGTGCTTGATATTAAAAACACCATTATCTTTTCTCTTCTGCTTAACTCAGTAAACTGCTGAATGAATCTGTGCATTATTTATCACATGTGTAAGGTCAGGCAGGAGTCATGTGAGAACAAAAAAATTAAAATGAAACTCATAAAGCCCTGGACATTGGCAACCCCTTTACTTACACAGGTAATGTTTACACCTTGGTTTTCATGGTAAATGCAGCCAAGTAATTATCTCCCTCCCTTCCTCATCACAGGTGCAGAAGTATTATTGAAATGACAAACTTGTAACCATCAAAGACCTGCAAAGACTCAGTGTAGTTGAAATACTCACAAGAGAGTGCTAGAGAGAAAATGTAATCTGATGATGTTAATCCTCTTTCATTCCTTACGCATGGGTATCGGTTCTGACCTCGGAACTGAGACGGCCATTTTTCAAGCTCGCGTCAGCCACAAACTCTTGAGATAAACTCTTTCCCATAATTCCCCTCTCCCTGTTACCTCAGATTTCGTTTGCTGTGTCGCAGTTAGGTCGTGTCAGGCTACTTCTCTTGAGCTAAGTACACATTTTTGATCTTTTCAAAAATTTGACTAAACTTTTTGAGGAAAAAAGTAGTTATTTAGTTATCTCTTACCTTATTGCACCTAGCGACTACTCCTTGTACTCTTTATTTCTCTTACCGATGAGGTATTTCTTTCCCTTTACCATCGTTGGTAAATCTTTCTGGGTCTTACCTTCGGTTAATTGCTTTTTGGTAACCCTTCTTTCCCTTTCTTTACTATGACAGATAAAAAAGGCAGTCCAGGTTTTAAAAGATTTGTGGAATGTGGCCATAAATTGCCTGTCTCTGATGCACATTCTTTATGTGTTTATTGTTTGGGTGTGCCTCATTTAACAGTTGACCCGCCTTGCGGGATTTATAAGAATTTCATTAATAGGACTGTCATTGAAAGAAAGATTTTAAAGGGGCTACTTAAATCTTCCTTTTCAGAGGCTATTTCTGGGACGGAGGTCTCATCCCTTCCAAGCTCCCACAAGGAAAGGAGTGATGATTATAAAAAATCTAAGTCTCTTCCAACCTCTCTGGCTGGATGCCCTATGGAACCAAGACCTAAAAAACCTAAGCTTTCCACTACAGATTTGGCCTCTTCAGTACTGACGATTTTGGAGCCTAGTTATTCAGTTCCGAGTCCATCGGCACCGCACCATCTACTTTTTCAGCACCAAGTAGCGTGCCTCATACAGCATCGGAACTGAGGGGTTCCTCGGCTCAGACTCCTTCATCGGCACAGACAATACAGTCCATGCAGTTTTTGTCGGCACCGATAGGTGTGTTGACGCCAGTCTCCCTCTCAGTTCAGGCCATCGATTTGGCGCCGAGTACTCTCTCGGCACTGACCATTCCCTTCCTGTTGCAGACTCTGTTGACACCGCCAGTTACCACTTCAGTACTGACCTCGTCGGTGCAGACATTACCTTCAGCACCGATGGTTCCCTTGGGGCACACTACTGTTGTTTAGGCCATGCCAGCTCCGCTTTTTGCGGTACAAACTACCACCATTGTGGGCACTGAACTTGTTCCAACTTTGGATAGACCTGTTTCTCCTTTAGCTATGTCTGTGAGGTCCACTAGAAGCCTCTTTGAACATGATGTGCTGCGTCTTGTGGATCACTTGCTTCTGGCTAGAGGTATTCTTCCTCCCAGGACCTGTACTCCCTCAGGAGGTGACCATTCTTCATCAGAGCCCACGTCACTGTCTTGAAAGCCCCTTACTATAGCAAAGTCTTCACCTGCGGTTTCCCTTTTTGGATAGCACTAAAGAGGCTCAGTTGACTTTGTGGCAGGATTCTCTTGCCACTACCCAGGATGCTAACTGTGGCACCCCTTCTTCAACTTTCTGCAGCTGTCCAGGGACTCCGAGTCGGGAGAAGACTATTGCGTCAGATGACGTTTCTATACTATCAATGCCTCCGCTTTTTACACAAGAAGACCGGGCACGAGAGCCTCTGGACTTACCCCCACAGGAGACCCCTATTGAGCTGTCTTCCCCAGTTCCTCCCTCTGAGGAAGTTCATCGAAAGTCTTCATGTAAGAGAAAACACATGGAATCCACTGAGGAGTCCCTCACCGAAGACACAGACTTGGATGATGGGGAAGGGTACTCTAGGTCACCCTCTGAGGTATACTTTGGAGATATCCTAGAAATCCTGAAACAGAGAGGTGATTGGCAGCCCTCTAACCCAAATTTTGAAGACTCTGTGTTCCTACAGGCCTATAATGCCCAGCCCCCTACCTCCTGGGTTACTCCACCTGCTGAAGAACTGGTCCAGCACATTGTGTAGCATGCATGGAAGGCTCCTGACACAGTTGAGGCCATTCCTCGAAGGCCAGATAAAATTTGGTCCCCTCCTGTGAGCGACCCCCATTGGTCCAAAGGTCTTCTGGTAGATGCCTTGGTGGTGGCGGTCGCAACTAAAAAGGACCTGGAGGACGAAGAAAGCCAGACTGTTCATCTACCCAACAGAGAGTCTCAGGCTCTGGACAGAATTGGGAAGTGTACCTTTGCATCAGGGACATTTGGAATCAGGGCTATGAACTATATGACACATTTTACCAGGCTTCAAAGAGACTTAATCTCTGAGCTCTCTGAAACTTTGGCTGGTGCTGTGTCTGAGGTCCATGACAAAGTGGCCTCTCAATTAGCCACCATTGAATCTTTTTCTAACTTCTCCATGTGTCTCATTTCTCATGCATCAGAAGGAGCAGTTAGAGCAGCGGGTGCAGGCGTTGTTCTGAGACGACTTGCCTGGATGCGCTTGTGTGATTTCACGGAACCCTTCAAAGCTTCCTTTATCAATGCTCCAATTGAAGCCTCTTCGTTGTTTGGTCCCAAAGTTAAAAGCAAACTGGATAGATGTGAAAAGGACAGTAAGACCCTTTCTGCTGTGTGTTTCCTTTACTCTTCCCCTCAACAGGCTTCCCGCTAGAAACCAAAAGAGTGGGAAGATATGGCACAAAAAAATCTGAGGGCTCCTTCCATGACACACAGGCCGATTTTTCCCCTAGAGGCAGAGGGGGAAATTCTCAGGGAAGATGCCCCTTTTGGGGCAGAAGAGGTCCACGTAACCAGGGTTCCAGGGATTCTTTCACTAGCCAACCCTACCAGTGCTCCTGAGGAGGGGCCCAACTGCTTTCCTCTGGAAGTGGTTGGGGGTAGTTTCTCTTTGTACCCTTCTGCCTGGCTAACCATCACCACTGATTCTTGGGTACAAAAGATAATAACCAGAGGTTATCATATCCCATTCGATCTTTATCCCGCTACATTAAGGAAATTACCCGGTGTGCCACCCAGTCAAAGGGTACAGGCAGCATTAGAGATTGCAAAGCTGCTAAGCAAAAGAGTCATCCAAATAGTCCCACCAGACCAGATAGGATCCGGATTCTACTCAAGACTATTTTTGGTGCCAACACAGACCGGGGACTGGAGACCAATTTTGGATCTCAGTGTGTTAAACAAATTCATAAAGGTACAGAAATTCCAGATGGTCACTATACAGTTTATCGTCCCACTTTTGGAAAAAGACGATTGGATGTGCTCTATAGATCTTCAAGACATGTACTACAACATAAAAGTGGACAAACAGTCAAGGAGATTCCTTCGCTTCCGTGCAGGAACCAGTCATTATCAGTTCCAAGTACTGCCCTTCAGATTCGCTACAGCCCCCAGAGTTTTCACAAAGTCCATGGCAGTCGTCACAGTGTTCCTACGACTACACGGATTCCAGGTTTTTCCATACTTAGACGACTGGCTCATCACTGCCTCCACCAGTCATTTATTACAAAAAGCCCTGGCTTTCTCTCTTCACACCGCAGAAAGGCTAGGCATAACCATAAATTGGCAAAAATACAGTTTCACCCCATCTCAATCCACAGAGTTCATAGGGGTCCTCCTGAACACAAAGAACTGCAGAGCATCCATTCCAGAGCACAGAATTCAAAGATTGAGACAACAATTGATTCCAATCCTCTCAAAGGAGAAATCCTCAGCTCACTCGGTTCTATAGCTGTTGGGTTCCATGGCAGCCTCCATTACAATTGTTCCCCTGGCCAGGTTTCACATGAGGCTTCTACAATGGTTACTACTCACTCAGTGGTACCCTTTTCAGCTCCCTCCTTCAGCCGATATTCGGATAACTCACAGGTGCAAGCAGGACTTAAATTGGTGGTTATCTCAGAATCCGCTTCAATGGTCCTGTACCTTTTCCCCCAACAGCCCACGGCCACAATGACCACAGATGCCTCCCTGATGTGGTGGGGGTCCTATTTCAGGGAAAGATTGTCCAAGGTACGTGTTCCGAAATGGAGGCCCATCTGCATATAGATGTTCTGGAGTTGAGGGCTGTGCTTCTGGTGTTGCAAGCATTTCATCCCCTGTTGCCATCTGGGACCATTGCGATTCAATCAGACAACATGGTGGTGGTCTGGTACATCAACAAGCAAGGCGGAACAAAGTCTTATCCCCTTTGCTGAGAGGCCATGAGATTATGACAATGGGCAATGACTACCAACCGCTTTCTTCTAGCAATCCACATTCCTGGGAGTTCCAACGTGATAGCAGACAGACTCAGCAGGTGCATTCTTCAACCTCATGAGTGGTCCCTGAATCCCTTGATAGCGGCGGAGATTTTCAACTGCTGGGGTCTTCCTTGCTGCGACCTCTTTGCTTCCCCAACCAACTACAAATGCAGCAATTTTTTTGCCCTGATTCCCCCTTGGGGACAGTCACCCAGGGATGCTCTAGTCCATGATTGGCCCTCAGGTCTACTTTATGCATTTCCTCCTCTTCCCCTCATTCCCCAGGTTCTGAAGAAAACCTGCCAGTTGAAGAGCAAATGAATCCTCATAGTGCCATTTTGACCTCATCAGATTTGATTCCCCTTCCTGTGGCCTCACCTGCTAGATCAACCATGGACTCTCAGTCCAACCCCAGACTTGATCTCCCATCCGCAGAACCTGATTCACCCCAACTTAGCCTAAAGCTCACAGCTTGGCTCCTCCACTTCCAGTGACTGCCAGGCAAAATGATCTATCCTTACCTGTACATGACATTCTCCTTGCATCTCGCCTTCTACCAGAAATACATACCTCAGCAAGTGGAAGAGGTTGACTATCTGGCTCAAAGAAAAACAGATAGATCCTTTCTCAGCACCAATGCCCATAGTGCTAGAATTTCTGTCTGATTTATTCCAGTCTGGTCTTTCTGCTTCCACGATCAGAGTTCACTTGGCCACCATTTCTAATTTCCACAATGGGGTCCTGGATTCTTCTCTCATGTCTCACAAATTATGCAGGATGTTCATAAAAGGTGTTTTCATCTAAAACCTCACTTTAGAGAACCCACTCAACCATGGGATTTGGCTTTAGTCTTACAAGCTTTGACAACATCACCCTTGCGACTTCAAATCCTTGTCCTGGAAGACTTTATTCTTAGTTGCCATTACTTCTGCCAGACGTATCTCCAAACTTCAAGCCTTGTGCATCAAGAAGCCATATCTGACCTTTCATAAGGACAGAGTGTCATTGAGAACTAATTCTACCTTTTTGCCCAAAGTGATTTCTGACATGTCCATTAACCAAACCATTGAATTGCCAGTTTTCTTTCCCGATCATTCAAACACAGGAGAGTATTGCCTACATACCCTAGACATTCACAGACAACTTTGTTTCTGCTTGGACAGAACTAAAGTTTCTCGCAAGTCAGATCAGCTTTTTTTGGTCTTTTCTGGTCCTAGATTAGGATGTGCTGTTTCCAAGGTCACGTTGGCTAAGTGGTTGAAAGACTGACTGACCATTATTTGCAGCAAGCATAATGTTCAGTTAACTGCCACTGTCAAGGCTCATTCTACTCGGTCAGTAGCAACCTCAGCTGCTTTCCATGCTAGAGCTTCTTTACATGACATTTGTGCTGCTGCTACATGGGCTAGACCACATACCTTCATCAGCCATTACAAATTAGATTTGGCTTCCAGGGGAAGAGCATCATTTGGCTCTATGTTGCTCAGGAACGTCCTTCCATGAGGGCCTCCCAAAAAATAAGGTAGCTGGGGACTCTGTCCCATGCATAAGGAATGAACGAGGATTAACATCATCAGATAAAGAAGTTATGTCTTACCATAACGTTCCATCTGTGATGTTGATCCTCATTCAGTCATTACGACTCTCCCTCCATCCTCCTCCTGAGGCTTATAGTGGATCTCACCTTCTGATTCAGATAGGTCAGTTGACCAGAGGTAGCCTCTACCTTCTTTTGACTTGCAAACTCAATCTGAGGTTACAGGGAGAGGGGAATTATGGGTAAGAGTTTAGCTCGAGAGTTTGTGGGTGATGCGAGCTTGGAAAATGGCCGGCTCGGTTCCGAGTTCGGAACCGATACCCATGTGTAATGACTGAATGAGGATCAACATCACAGATGGAACGTTATGGTAAGACATAACTTCTTTTTATGGATGCATGGCACTGCAAGGCACCAAACACGAGGATGCTAAAGTTGGAGGCATAGGCTTCATGCCAGCAGATCAAACCATAAATGACTAAGATATGACTGAGGACAAAATAACAAAATTAATATTGCAGTATCAAATAACAGAAAACATTTCAAATCAAAACATTCTCAGAGCCAGGAAGTTCTCTTTCAATGAGTAACACAGTACAAACAAGACGCCGAAGTACAGAACACCTAAACATGAAAATAAACTTCAACGAGTGGATATTAAAGGACATTGCTCCTTTTGACAACCTGCAACAGCAAAATGCGCCAGCTGAACAACCCAGGACTTTTAACAAAAAGCTTTTGGACTTGGAACAAAAACTCATGAAGGTGAGAAACCTTCACTGTGACAACTCATATTTAAATGAGTGTTTAAAACATAGACAAGTGCCTAAGGGTTTAGGCTGTATAAATTTCCAACAGGTATTTATTTAAAAGACAATGACAAGTCTGATTTAATTGCTGTTTGACCATTTTGGTTTGGAACTAGTGCAGTTTATTTTCAATTTAAATAACCATATTCAAGAACTTTTAGAGTATGTTACTCAGTTAAACACAGAGATTACTGAGGATTTATTATTTGAGTTTAATGTGGATAGGTCCGACAATATGTATTACAAGTTTGAAAGACAAGTAGGGTTTAATATGCAACGGAAAAAGAAAAAGTTGCATAGGGACAACGAAGAGTATAGGAAGAACACAGCCTACCCAATGCCTAAGGTTTATAGTACAACCCTTAAGCCACCTTTAAGGGAGGGAAAGGGACACAATGAAGAAAGTTTGAGACCTAATGTGGTAAATGAAAATTACGATCTTGAAACTCAGATTGATGAACAAGATTATGAAAACAGCTACCCTCTACTTAGAAGGTCTGAAAGAATACAAAACCAAAATAGGCAAATATTAGGTAACAATAATAACTACAATTCTTTTCGGTACACCCCTGCCCCCGAGGATACTCTGAATTACCCTTGGGGACAGCGATGGGGGAGAAACAGGAACTAGCAAAGGAAATTAAACACCTAGTGGATAAGTGTGAAACATTTGACAGAGGAAAAGAAATTGTAGTCTCACATGAAGGGAAAGTTTTAGCTTATCAAGGATTTAAGATTTTTAACTATACAGGTTTGGACATTAACAAAACACACTTTTCTCTTTTTAATAGAAGTTTCAAATTTATACCTGGTTCTAATATTAATTTGGTGGATACCATGACAGAAATCAAACTTTATGCTAGGAAATTACATTTATGACTACTGTTTCACTATGAGTTTTCAGTCAATTTAGAAGATACTAATAAATGTAATGCTTTTAAGGTCAAGAGTACTTTTAATCCCCCCACCCACCCACTAATTGCCACTTATGAAAATTTGGAAACACAAAAAGAACCAGTCCTAGGATACAAATCCAAAAACCACTTTGGAACAGTATATTAGCGCTTTCATCCACTTTTAATTCTGTGAACTTCAGAAAAAACATTTAAAAATGACCCTACCCTAACTTCCTTTTATTTCCTAATCTGTTGTCAAACAGGAAATGACTTCAAACAATTAACAATTAATTAAATAAACATTAGGTGTGTCAGTCTGTATAAAATACACATTCTTTAAATAAAACAGTTGTAGTAAAAACTTGTTTAAACAATATTATCTATTAACTAAAAAGCATTTAATGAATAAATAAATGAATGAATAAATAAATGAATGCATACATTTAAAATGCTTTTTAGTAATAGATAATATTGTTTAAACAAGTTTTTACTACAACTGTTTTATTTAAAGAAAGTGTATTTTATACAGACTGACACACCTAATGTTTATTTAATTCATTGTTAATTGTTTGAAGTCATTTTCTGTTTGACAACAGATTAGGATATAAAAGGAAGTTAGGGTAGGGTCATTTGTAAATGTTTTTTTCTGAAGAAGTTCACAGAATTAAAAGTGGATGAAATTGCTAATATACTGTTCCAGAGTGGTTTTTGGATTTGTATCCTAGGACTGGTTCTTTTTGTGTTTCCTGGTTTGGTCTTTAAAAGTTTTTTTCAACTTATGAAAATTTATGTCTAAAGGAGACTCATTCACTTTTAATTAGTAAAAAGAATAAATTTTACAACTTGAGTAAGTATGAAATGGATTTGTTGAAGCAAATAAGGTTGGCGACTCTATCTGTGTGATGAAACCTGACAGGGGGGGGTGGGGTGGGATGGTTCTAGCCCGGAATTTGGATTACAGTGCTAAAATGCTTGATGCATTCTATGACACTGATAAATATATAGAAGTTTCATACAATGAGGTTATGATTGCCCATTGAAAGGCACAGCTTTTTATAGAAGATGCCCTTTTTCAGGGAATAATTTCAAAAGAATTGTACAAATTCCTTAAAATTGAACATCCCACCATACCTCAAGCCATTAACAACCAAACCAAAGGATCTGAAGAAGTTTTTTTAACTGAAAGCGCTTATCCTGTTTGACCTGCAACTTGAACAGCACAATTTGTGCTTTTTATTTCTTCTTATTAAAGCCTACATTTTAACAGAATTTCTCAGTGAACTTTTCCTTGTGGTGGAAACCTTTTTTTCATTTTACTAATACCTCAAGCCATTAGTTTACCAAAGGTACATAAGGATTTAGATGATCCCCCTTATAGAATTATCATTGCAGCCTAGAGTAGTACAACATACCCCTTGGAGGTGTTAATTGATAGACTGTTTAAATCAACAGTCTTTTCAATTGATTATATACTACGGGATTCCTGGGATTTTCTATCCAGATTTAACAATGAGTTGGTTTCCACTGATTGTGTTTTTTCCACTGTGGATGTGATAGATTTATTTACTTCAATCCTTCACAAGGAAGGACTTGATTTATTTTTGAAGGCAATTTTAGATCTGACTAATCTAAGCAGCACTATGATGAATTTTGCAGTTAGTGTTATGAAAATGATTTTGGACAACAATTACTTCACTTTTGAAGGAAGTTACCTTAAACAGGTTAAAGGTGTAGCAATGGTGGCCAGTTGTACCCCCAGCTATGCCAACCTAGTGACGTATGCTTGGGAGCGGAAGCATGTTTTTTTCAACAGAATTTAAAGATAAATGGGTGTTATATTTCCATTATCCTGATGATATTTTTATTTTGTGGAAAAATCCACTCTCACCAGAAAATATTTTTGTTGAATATCTGAACAAACCTCAGTCCTTTTTGAAATTTACTGGTAACAGTTCCAGTTTAAGTATTGACTTACTTGACATAAGGATAAGTAAAGATACTGACAATAGAATATTTAGTTCTACTATTTTTAGGAAAAACACATTCTAACAGCTATCTAGACTTTAATAGTCAACACCCCTTTAGTTGTAGGAGAAATATATTTAAAGGGCAATTAGTGGGAGCCACAAGAATGTGTTCTGACTGGGACCTTTTTAAAAAAGAAATGTTTTTTATTATTAAATTATTTTTGGGAAAAGGTTACCCAAGGGACATCATTTACAATGTTAGCAATAAGGTGATTCAAGCATATGGGATCAGGTTTAAACCTTTATTAGGTGTAGGTAAAACAGATGTCGGTTTAAGACTACACTCTCTTTGCAAAAATTTAGTGACAATATGGTTATCCCCTATGGTTCCAGAGAAGTGAAGGACGTAATGAGAAAGTATTGGATGATTTTTAGGGCAAACAGTGAGTTGACACAGAACTTGGGGAATGAACCAAAATGTATTTACAAAATGGGCAAGAATTTAAATTTTTTGTTTGAACATAATTTGCAGAGAATAAAACCCTGTGAAAAAGGTACTACAAAATGTGGCTGTTGCTCCCAGTGTAAATTTATTTTAGATGAAGTTTTTGCGTGTCTTTCTAATATGCCCAGACCTATACTTTTGAGACTGGGGAACTGCTTGACAAACGGTCTAGTGTATCTTGCTGTATGTGAAGTTTATAAATTTTACTATGTAGGTAAGAGTGAAAGACATTTTAAAAAACGTATTTATGAGCATGTCTATGCAATCTCCCTCCCAAAAGAATGTAAATAATGCCTTATATAGACATTCAGTAGTTTGTGTTGGTTTTAAAAAAATTCAGATTTGGGATACTTGAAGTGGTACAGAAACCTACTAGAGGATGGTGGTGGGACCTTAGGCTTGGTTAATGTGAATTGAAATAGCAATTTTTGTTAAATGCAGGGGTTAAACCAGGTGTAAATGAAACCCTTTCTGTTTTGCCTGTTTTAAAATTTAGAGCATTGAATAGATAATATTTACAAAATACCTGTTTTGTACTTACAGTATATTTCATATACAACTTTTTAAATTATTTTACTTGTACTTGCTTTTTAAAGAAAGATTAAGTAATTATTTAATTCATTAATTAATGAGACATTCGATTTAAGTAGTGATTTTTGTTGTGATGTTATTCTGATGAAGTCTTGGCATGGTCCAAGATGAAAGTGCTTAATAAACATCGTTTGCAGAGCTATTTTCAGACTATTTTTATGTCCATCTGCATTTTGGATGTCAGCCTCAGTCACTGCCCATCTTGTGATTGTGTAAGAGTTGTGGTTCTTGGTGGATTTTTTCATTTTTTCTGTAAATCAAATCAAAACATCACAAAATAAGTAAATAATGACAAACTACATCTAAGAAGTGAAACCTCCATAACAAATCAGAATGAAATCTCAAGTGCATCATTTCCAGTTGCATTCACAAGCAAATATTATATGCAATACATTATAGAATATCCAGAATTTAATATGCAAATGGGTTATTCAAAATATGGCAGACATTTAGAGCCTTCTGATTCTTTTAAATAATGTTCTGGTACAATTACAAAACAGACATCCACAGCAGCAGTTATACAGGCAACATCACTACTTTCTGCCATATTGGCATATGTAAAGAAAAAGCACTGTGAATAAAGTAAATAAAAATGCACATTAAGTCTGAGCCTGATGTAAAGCAGGTAACTCGCTGACATAAATACTAGACATAATTAGAATCTAACAGACCCCAATAGACTCCCTGTCTTTAGTACAGTAACTTCATGGCTGCCCTGCCATGTGGTAAAGATGATTATTTTAAAATAAGCATCAGGTGACCTGTCATATTTTCAGTAGAATGATCCGGATCACCTAATAATGCAATGAGTATTAAATGAAGAACTGCAATAACCTCACCACTAAGAAGAATGTATAATCCAAATGCATATGCGACAAATGGTGTAGGGCTTAGAATTAACATCAGGAAATATTACTTCTAAGAGAGGATGTTGAGACCTTAGAAAGTACTGCTAATGAATTATAAATATATGGAGTGGTTTAAAGGTACCCAAGACATGATAATATAAAGGTGAGGATAGGAAGACTGAGTGGAAAAGAACACATATAGTCATGCAAGAAGGAAAGCGCAGAAAGACCATCAAAGAAAATGTAGAGATTGTCATTAGATGATTGCTTGTGGTATCCTTTTTGACAATATATATGGTTTTGAATGTCATTCTTTTGGACCAGAAAGGAGCTGTACAGATCAATCTTATCATAGAGGAATATTTATATGGAAGACAATGCGTATCCATATATTCACACCTCCATGTATTTTTTTGTTTGTTTGTTATCCAGAGAAGTGGACTGTTCCATGAACCCTTTTTGAACCATGACTTAGGCCACAAGATCTGCACTGCATAAAATATATATTGACTGTTTAGTAAAGAAAGTCATTCAGCATGTTTTGGGAAGTCGGGGTAAAGTGTAGTCCCCAGACAAAACACACACAGACAAAGCAAGACTGGATACAATTCACACTGAAAGTGACCAGATGTCAGCACTGTATCTCAGACTGTCAGGCAAAAATTTGCCTTCACTGAATCATCATGCTGCCTGTGTAATTACATGTGAATAAAGGTATAGAAGTTTTAAAATTAATAAGACATAAATGTTATATCATAAGCTGAACCACCAATTCATCTGCTTAATTAAAAAATAACAAAACAAAATACTTTACATAAAAAATAATGGCAGTAGTCTTTGAAAATGGCCAAAACTGCGAGGAAGATGATTGCAGACAATGCTGCCTGAGCAGTGAGTGGGAACTTTCTTACCATTAGATTGCCTGTTATATACAGTATTTCCCTGTTACTTTTACACTAAACAATTTAATGCAGGAGTAGAGACACAAAGAGAAAGCAATTTGGGTTAACACAATTGTTAGAATATAGCACCTGCGTGTTATAGCAACAGCAGATGTCCATGTGTTAGTATCAGGATGCTTCACTTGATATTAGTATGCTCAAACAATAGCTTTACACAGCTAAAAATAGAACACAAAACAATCTTCTTTTCAGACAAATACTCCTCCTTCACTGCACTCCTTCAGTAGTTCACTCCCAGAAACCCCTCTGCTCATCAGACATAAATGTACTTCAGATAAAAAAAAAATCCAGTCATACCTCTCAACCTCTGACAGCAAGAAATCTGGACAAAGCCATATATAAAAGTGGGACAAAGGCCCAAAAATAGGGACAATTTTTAAATATTGCTCCTACAAACTTAGAAAGTTGACAGAATAAAAGGTTTTGCGTTAGCATGATTTTTCTGAAGGATATGAAGTCTAAAACGCAAATGTCGGTCATTATTTTCTAACTTCAGCATTTAATGATTTGCCACTAATTTGCCAGAAAACCACAATTTTATGAAAAATGGACCAAAAATATGAGGCAAAAATATGGACAGTCTGCGAAAATCTGTATAGTTGAGAGGTATGATCCAGTAAACCAAAAAAACGATACCGCAAACCAAGAACAGTACAGCTCCAAAGCGGAAATAACCCGGAATCAGACGTATGAATACCAAAACACAGCATGTGCCCCCATTTATGCCAATTGTGTTTTATATTTTTGGGAAAGAACGTTTGTTTTCAACACTGATTGGCATAAATATATTGCCTTTTACACTCATTTTTTAGACGATATTTGTATATTATGGCAAGGGTCTAGTGATTTATTTGTGGAATTCATGGAGTATTGGAATAACTGTACGGAGTTTTTGAGTTTCACTTATACGTTGGATGAGTTTAGTATTAATTATCTAGATATCACACTATATAAGGACAATCTGAACCAACGTTTTCATTCTGAGTTATATAGGAAATCCATGTTTTCAAATATGTATTTGCATTTTGAAAGTGGACATCCTTTTTATCAGAAAAAAGGTATTGTTAAAGGCCAGTTGATAAGGGCCTCTAGGATGACCAGTGAGGATGTGATATTTCTGAATGATGTTAAATATATTAGTTCTCTGTTTTTGGAAAGAGGCTATCCTGACCCTTTGATATGTGGTCTAGTCAAGGAGGTAGTTGATAACAGGGAAGGAAAGTTTTTTCCACTTATTGGACTGGATGAGGAGGTCACGGTCCTAAAGAGTGAAAATGTAGTTCATTATAACCAAGCATTTTCACATACATTTTCGGCTACATCTGGGAAAGTGGAAGAAATTATTAAAAAATATTGGCCTTTATTGAAGGTTAATAATGAAGCAGATAAATATATCCCTGTTCAACCATCCTTTATAAGGAGAAGAGGAATGAATTTACAGGATATGTTTGATAGGAGTGACATCCAAAGGTCTAGTAATGGTAATTCTAAAAGGGGCACCTATAAATGTGGTGCGTGCCATCTGTGTGAATTTATTTTGCAACAGCGAGACATTCAGATCCCTTCTAGAGGAATTAGACTTACAGCACTGAAACATTATAATTGCGGCACAAGAGGAATACTTTATATAGGTATATGTTTAAGTTGTAATAGGTTTTATATAGGAAAAACTGCTCGCACTCTTAGAGAAAGAATTTATGAACATTTATATGAAATCAGTAAAGGAAAAGAATCAAATGCCTTTTATAAACATTCATTAGTTTGCAATAGAATGAATATAAAATTTGCTGTAGTAGAACAAGTAGTTATTGACCCTCGTGGGGGCAGCTGGGAATCTAGGGTTGAGTTTCGTGAATTATTCTGGCAGTTAAAAACCGACGCAACTAGATCCCCAGGTTTAAATGACAGTATTAGTATTAGTAGTGTTTTGAAATTAAGGCAGGAAAAATTGTGATGTTTTTATTAGTTTTGATTATTTATATGCTATGTGTCAGAAGGTAGTTATATACTTTTTTGTTTTAGTATGGTTACATGCTGGTTTTAATGTGAGCATTGTTGTTTGCATTCTTTTAGGGAGGCTGTTTTGCACATTATTATGGGTATCAAGTAATGGATAGGGGAATTACTTATTCACTACATTCAGTTATTTATATAGTCTGGTTAAGAGGTTTACACTGATTTTAATGTTCATTCATTTTGTATTTTGAACTACTAATGTTTTAGCAAGAATACAGTCATGTACTAGTAAGTAATATTTAATATTTCTTATAAGATGTGAACAGGGTATTTCAGTACAGACTATCTACAGTTTGTTAGTAGTGTCATTCAGTTTTGGATCAGAAGCACTGCTCTTTTAAGAACATTTATTATGTATTTATATTAATCAATTATTTAATTATTAGAACACAGCATAGTATATTTAAGCACTGCTGTTTTATAATTTTTTGTTCTGAAGAAGCTTTGTATTTAGCAAAGTGAAAGTGCACTTAACGTGATTCAACTTGATTTTTCCGTTCGTTTTATTGGTATTGTTCGTTGGAATAAACAAGTGTTTTGGTATTCTTGAGGTATGATCCAGTACCTTTGCTGACTCTGTATATTCTACCTATGTATATAAATTGTAGAATGCCTTCCCTACTAATTTTAAACTAATATCTAACCCATCTGCTTCAGAATCAAACGGAAGGACTACCTGTTTATTTTCTGGCCTTTGTCTTGCTTCAGCTCACCTGGGTAAAGTCACAGTTGTGTCTCTTGCTTTTTGTCTCTTAAAGTGTCTGTCCCAGCATTACTTGTTATTTGGGGCAAATATTGGCCTTTCATGAGTCCTGAACTTTGTTAAGGCCTTTATTGCATCTAGTTACTGGATATTAGAGCATTTAGCTAGAGATGAGGAGCAGGATCCCAGACATGGTACACATTGCAAATGTCTAGTTATGGGATATACATGAAAAAGATCCCAGAGATGGTACACATTACATACATGAAAAAAGATCCCAGTCATGGTATGCCTTACATATGTCTAGTTATAGGACATACATGAAAAAGATCCAAGACATGGTATGCATTACATATGTGTAGTTATGGGACATACATGAAAAAGATCCAGCACATGGCACGCATTACATATATCTAGATGTCCTTCAAGAATGCAACTGCAGTCATAACATATGGATTGTCCTGCCTCAGGCAGCCCTCGGTCGGCCGGATTCCAAAGTCTGGGTCCGGCGTCGGCTGGTGTCGCCTCCTCTCCGACGTCAGAGCGGCTGGAGTATAAAGGCATCGGCCGACGCCATCTTCTTCAGTCTTTCTTGCCGCGCGGTGCCCGAAGCAGAAGCAGTTCGCAAGTGCCGGTCGGTCAGCTCCTGTGTTTTCAGTACCGAAGTCATCTAAAAGCTAAGTACCCCGTTGGGGAACATTTTTTCTTGCCTCAGCCGATGTCAGAACAAATTGAGAAAGTTAATAACTGTTTGTCTTGTGGTAAACAAATACCTCATAAGGACTTCCATTCTTACTGCCTTCCTTGCCTGGGCCCAGACCACGACGTCTCAGCCTGTGCTGCCTGTGCTTGCTTTAATAAGCGCACTCTCAGGCGCCGGGCAGAATTTGCCGAAGACTTTTTTGGTGAATCTTTCACGTATATTATGCCATCGGATCAACTGACAACTCAATCTACCAAAAAACGAAAGGACCGGGACCGACATCCTCACCCCCGTGTCTACTACCGATGCTACTCCTAAATCCTCCGCTAGTGTTTCGGTCCCTTCAGAAGTGGTAATTCAACCGCTCCAGGCTGACGACACAGCGTTAACATGTCCTTCGGTCTCGGAGACCTCTCCGGTGCTGGTTGTTGATTTTCCTCCGGAAACCGAAGTTCTGGATCTACCCGACACCATTCCCGTAGACAAGGTTACTCCTGCACGTGGGGCTGCAAGGCCTCCTGTATCCATGTCCATCAAGGCCTTTGCATGTGCTAAGGCCGCCAGCCAGGCCAAGGCCCATCCTAAACCTGCTGCTCAGGCCCCTTCTTCTGATAAACAGATCATGTCTCTTGCTGCAGATCTTATTTCTCTTATCAGGGGTCTCAGCCTCACCCAGACAGAGGTTCTCAGCCACCTGCAGAGAAAAGGCCCAGAACTGAGCAGGCTGACAACCTCTCTTCAGATGAAGCCTCTGGGGATTCTGAGCATTCAGATACCCAAGAAGAATCCTTCCAGGCCTATGAGGACTCTGATGCTGAGGAATCAATTCCCTCTGCCTCCCCTCCAGAGGATTTCTCGTTTGGTGAAGTCCTGCACTCTATAAGGGAACATTTTAATTGGCAGGGTCAGGAATTCTCTGATTCCAGGAAAAGGCTACGTACCTTCCTCAAGCTTCCCCAGCACAGACCTTTAGCTATTCCTCCAGTTATGGATGTTTTGGATGATGTTTTCTCTGACTCCAGTGCTAATCCTGATTCTCTCCCCCCTGCTCCTGTCAAGCCAGACAGATATTATAGGGTCCCTGACACTCACAAACATCTCTTTAAGGCCCACTCTGTGGATCTAGAAACTATTTCACAGGGCCCCAAGGGAGTGGCTACTTCCACTGCCAAGAATCCACTGCCAGCGGATAGGGAAGCTAGGTCCCTAGAGAGATGGGGTAAAAAAGTTTATACCTCTACCACCCTAACCATGAGGTCACTTAACTGCCTTTTTCATATGTTTCAGTACCAGGATTTTTTACTGGATGATTTACAGAAAAAGCTAGCCACTCCTGAGCCTATTGATAGAAAAGCATTGCAGGATCATATACATAACACTCAGCAGGTTAACAATCATTTTCTTCAGTGTGGTTATGATGCATTGGAGGCTTCATGTAGGGCAGCTATGACTGGGGCTGTGATACATAGACATGCTTGGTTAAAAGATCAGCCATTGCCAGACCATGTTAAAGTAAAGTTACTTGATGCACCTCTGGAAAAACAGAAGCTTTTTGGTGCTAATGCACAAGATGTGTTGAAATCCATTGAGGAAAAAGCTAAGTCAGTACAGACAGTCAAGGATTTCCTCCAGGTTCAGCCACCCAGATTCAGCAGAAACTGGCCTTCAAAGAATTGGTCCTTCCCAGACTCTGACAAGTTTCAAAGGGGAAAAAACAGGCGTGCCCAAGGTAGAGGGCAATACCGAGGATCCTACAGGGGCCGCCAATGGCAACCTCCAAATCAAAGAAGTGGCGCAGGCAGCCCAGCTGCACCACAAGGACTATCACAATGACTTGACTTTCATACCGCCTACAAAGGCTCAAAGAGAAGCACCTTTGGGTGGAAAATTATCCTTATTCTCAAAAAACTGGCATATCTTAACCAAGGACAACTGGATTCTGGATTTAATAGACAAGGGTTACATATTCCACTTCCATACTTTACCAATAAGACAAGGCATGCCAAACCTGCCACATCATCAAAGGGCAGAGGCACTCACTCATGTTTCAAAGCTGTTAAGTATAAAAGCAATAGAAAGGGTTCCTCCTCAGGAACAAGGCCAGGGATTTTATTCAAGACTGTTCCTTGTTCCAAGAAAAGAAAACAAATGGAGGCCTATACTGGACTTGTCTACTCTAAATACTTTTCTCATTGTGCCAAAGTTCAAAATGCTGACGTTGCAGCAACTCCTTCCCATGCTGGGCAAGGGGTCTTGGCTGGTCACTCTGGACCTCAAGGAGGCATACCTGCATGTCCCAATCAGACAAAGCTGCAGAAGATACCTCAGATTTCTTGCAGGGACAGAGCATTATCAATTCTCAGCATTGCCGTTTGGCTTATCTACTGCACCCAGAGTGTTCACGAAATGCCTGGCATCAGTAGTGGCACACTGCAGACTCCAGGAGATTCAAATATACCCCTACCTGGACGACTGCCTCATACAAGCAGACAACAAACAAACCTTAATAGCAAACTTGGACTATGTCATTCAACTACTGGCAGTTACCAGAGTACTTCAAAGGCCTAGCAAAGCTCTCCCAGCTGACTGCAAGGAAAATCCTGCAGGCCCTGGGGTTCATGGCATCTTGCATTCTTCTGATACCTTTGGCAAGACTTCATATGAGAAAGCTGCAATGGTACTTAAAAAGCTTATGGTCCCAACACAGCCAAAGCCTAGAGGACGTAATCCCACTCATTCCATGTCTGCAAAAAGAATTTTTGTGGTGGGCTCAAGCAAGTCAGTTAAACAAAGGCATGTCCTTCAACAAACCTCAAACAGGTCAAATGATTACAACAGACGCCTCAGATCATGGATAGGGGGCGCACATGGAGGGCAGATGCATTCAAGGTCTATGGACACCAAGGGAAAGACATCTGCACATAAACCAAAAAGAGATGTTGGCAGTGATACATGCAATCGAGACTTTTGAAAAATCACTACAACAAGGACATTTGCTAATAAGGACAGACAGCACCACTGTCATGTGGTATATAAACAAGCAGGGAGGCACTCATTCTTATCCCCTCTGCAGACTCTGCAGACTAACAATGATTCTCTGGGAAAAATCCCTGAGTCTGAAGATACATTTGCAATCCCAGTTTGTGCCAGGCAAGGACAATGTACTGGCGGACAAGCTGAGGAGAAATTTCTTGGATCCACATGAATGGATGCTGCATCCTCACATTTTCTCACAAATAATAAAGACATGGGGAAGACCGGACGTAGATCTCTTTGCTTCTCACATGAATCATCACCTGGAAAAGTTCTGCACAAGAACCCACCATCCTCTAGCCTGGAAAACCGATGCTCTCTCCTTCAGCTGGAATTCCCTAAAAATTTATGCATTCCCTCCTCTACCTCTGCTGACCAAGGTGATACTGAAGATCAAAGCAGAACAACCAACAGGCATTCTGATAGCTCCAGACTGACCAAGGCAACACTGGTACCCATTGCTGTTGAGCATAACTCGGACCAAACCGTGGCCTCTGCCCCTATGGCCCCGGCTTCTAACACAGCACAATTACAGGACTGTCCATCAAAACCTGAAAACATTGCATCTGACAGCCTGGAGGTTACCATGACTCCTTCCGCTATCTCTCTTTCCAAAAAAGTTCAAGAGATCTTACTGGAAGCACGCAGACCTTCCACCAGAAAAACATATTCAGCCAAGTGGAAGAGATTCAGCATCTGGAATGCCAACAGGGGTCAGGATACAACATTACTGAGTATACCTCAGATATTGGAATACTTGGCAGAAATGTGTCATACTGGACTCTCATATTCTTCTATAAAGATTCACGCCTCAGCAATCTCAGCAAAATACAATTGTGATCCACCAGTGTTTTCACATCCTTTTCTAAGACAGTTCCTAAGAGGGATAAAGAATATCAAACCGCCCAGAAAACAGCCAGTACCTGCATGGGACCTCAATTTCGTTTTGGAAAAATAAACTCTTCCTCCTTTTGAGCTAGCAGCAACTTCAGAAATACAATTTCTATCATGGAAAACGGTTTTTCTATTGGCAGTCACATCTGCAAGAAGAGTCTCGGAGATACAGGCACTCATGGCAGTACCTCCCTTCCTCATTTTTCATCAGGACAGAGTTTCTCTAAGAACCAATCCTACATTCATGCCAAAAGTAATTTCCAGGGTATCTCTAAATCAAGCTATTCACCTGCCTAATTTCTTCCCCAATCCGCAAAACAGGGGGGAAAAACTGCTGCACACTTTGGACATACACAGGCAACTGCGTTACTACTTGGACAGAACTAAGGCCACCAGAAAGTCTGACCAACTGTTTGTAGCCTATGCTGCTGGAGTACAAGGAAAAGCAATCTCCAAACAAACAATTTCAAAATGGATTGGACACTGCATCAGATTCTGCAATTCTTTCCATGGAAAAGGTGTGCCAGCCAATATTAGGCCACATTCCACCAGAGCTATAGCCACATCCACAGCTTTCCTAAGAGGAGTGGTTACAAAGGACATTCTAGAGGCTGCTACATGGAGCTCCGTGCATACATTTACCAAGCACTACAACCTGCCCTTATACTCCAGATCCCGAGCAGGCTTTGCTTTGGCAGTCCTGCAGGGCATTTTAGCTACACCATCCCTTTCTTAGTTCCATCCACCCCCAGCTTGGCTATGGTATTCAACCCATATGTTATGACTGCAGTTGCATTCTTGAAGGACATAGTACAGTTTTGTACCTACCATAAATGTAGATGTCCGATATATATGCAACTGCAGTCGGATTTTCCCACCCTCCTACCCCTCTGCAACCTTCTTTATGGGTCCACTACCCCTTCCTATTAGCTGGGGGTACCTCCTATGGTGTATCTGTTTATTACTGTTGTGCATGTCAGGAATTGTTTATCCATTCACCAAATTTAGCCTTCCTAGGAGGGCACCTGGCATCTGGGGCAAGAAACACTGAAGAAGATGGCGTCGGCCGATGCCTTTATACTCCAGTCGCTCTGACGTCAGAGAGGAGGCGACACCAGCCGACGCCAGACCCAGACTTTGGAATCCGGCCGACCGAGGGCTGCCTGAGGCAGGACAACCCATATGTTATGACTGCAGTTGCATATCTATCGGACATCTACATTTATGGTAGGTACAAAACTGTACTTTATGGGACATGCATGAAAAATATCTCAGACATGGTACACAGTACATATGTCTAGTTATGGGAAATACATGAAAATGATCCTGGGTATGGTACACAGTACATATGTATAACTATGGGAAATACATTAAAAAGATCCTGGACATGGTACACATTACATATGTCTAGCTATGGGAAATACGTGAAAGAAAAAGCCCAGTGAGATTCATAAACAGACCATATCTAGGCTTGCTCCAGCGTATATCAGTGCACACTAAGTTTGCCTATGGTGAACAGAACAGATACAAATGGTCAGCATCACATGAATGTCTAAACTGATGCATTTCAGTTACCTGCACTTAGTGTCACTTATTTTGCACGTAGTATAAAGCAGATGCAACATTTTACCAAGGGACAAATATCCCCTAGCCAGGACAAAAGAAAGTTCTTTTATTTTTGGTGTTGCTATAAAGGTGTCCATAGTGCAAAGCAATCTCCAAAATGCATTCAAATGCATCTCTTGCCATGCCTCCATGCACACTTTACACCTGTATTTAGAAGGGTGCAGAGGCCACTATTGATGTGCACATGTCTCTCTGCTCACCATTTGGAATAAATTAAACATGTTTTCAGCTTACTGTATTATGTACAGTTCCGTAATGTATGAATTTATCAATCCCTAGTCTTAGTGGACAATTTCTGTTGGCAGTGTGTGCATGTATGTGCTTGCGTGCATGGACATGTTCATGTGTGTGTGTGTGTGTGTGTGTGTGTGTGTGTGTGTGTGTGTGTGTGTGTGTGTGTATATCTCTTGAGTATTGTATGGTTACAAGTAAAATACACCCACTAATGTTTACATGTGGAATATCTTCCACTGATGCTTGGACTTCAACATCATGATACTTGTCTTAGATTTCAACTCCCGCCATGTTCTTAAGGGTTAAATACCCATGACTCTGCCTTCATCAGATGCTCTGATATTGCTCTTTACGTTTGCTGGGCTTAAAGCTTGCCATGCTGTGAGCCCTTTAGATATCGGCTAGAGGTGCACATCTGTCTGCTCTGCCTTGTAGGAATGTATGCATGCTAAGCATATTTAGTTCATCATACATTTCCTCAAGCTAGGCTGAAGATGCAGGCTGTCATTGACATAACTTTGTGAATTGTTAGCATTATTTCATTCCATTCCATTCAGGATTTACTGTGTTCGTAAATCTCCCTGTTCATATTTTGAAATTCAGGATGGTTTCAAAGTGACTCAGTTTCCTTCCTGATTTAAGTTTGCCTCTCACTCTCTCTTTCTTATATACTTCATATTTTATATAACTCATACCTTTATAATTAAATGCTGAGGTGTATCAGGATTTTGTCTCTCTGGCTGGAATGTAGCCCTTAATCTGGCAATTTAACAACTGGCTCTTCTGAAGACTCAGCAAGCCGTGTTAACACTGATACTTTGTACAGTGGCAGCTACTCATTAAAACTGTAGATTGATTTCTTAAAACATTGATTAAGACTTTATCACTTATCAGAAGAATGTAATGTTGTTCATCATTGTAAGGAACTATTGCTTGGTCAGGGATACAATCTATTATCAGTCAGACATCCACCCCCGCAGACAACCATCCTGCTTTTCTGCTACACTGGAGGACTCCTGAGGTTGTGTGCCTAGAAGCGGATTCTTTGAATCCTTTAGAAATCACCAAGCTGTCGCATTGTAGCTTGGTTTACACTGAGCCTGTCTGTTGTGAAGCAATTAACCAGCACATACTGGCAAGCATTCTTTATATCTGTCCATTTTCCTTTTTTCTTCAGCCTGTTCTGTACTTGACTCTTGCATGATCGAAGGCTGTAATAATAGCGTTATAAGAACTGTGTGTAATTTTCATTCAGACTAACTTCAGGTTACCAGTATGTAATTAACAGATTCTTCTTTGGACTTGACTGTGTTAACTTTAATGTTCTGTCTTTGTATGCAGGCCTACTTATGTTGGCATTATGTCTAAGATGAAGATCATTTTATTTTTTGTTTCATTAAATGTATATTATGAAGAATTTTGATAAAAAATTATTTGAAAAATTAAAGAATTAATATAAAAATCCCTGACTGATCCTGATTACTTGCAGCAACCCAGTGATTTTGATTGTCTTGACTGAGAAAAGAAATACCTGGTCAAGCATCAAATGGGTTAACAGCTCCGTGAAGTGCATTTATTTGGTGGTAGAAAGACTGACAGAAAGATTTATTTATTTATTTATTTATTTACTGGGGTGTAACACTCATCAAACAATGACCAATTAGAGGTTCAGACTGGGGATTACAGGCTCAGACCTGCTTCGTATCACTTAACGGTGAGATACCCTGATAAATATGGAAGTGTAATCCCTAAGCTTCAGACATATCATCCACTGCCGTTTACAATGGGTCTATTAATTTTTAAAGTAGTTTATCCCTACATTACTGAAAGTAACAAACAAGGATCTGCTTTGGTATCTTTTCTTAATCTATGAATATGCTTATTGCCTCTTTGCTCATACAATTTTTACTAAGGGTATGTAGAAAATGAGCAGTCCAAAGCTGTAATACTATACATGATATGATATTATTCATTTGGTTTTTATTTGCATTTATGGATGATGTAGGCTACTTAGGTTTTAGGATGAGGCTGGGATTCATAGACCTTCATGTACCACATAGACAGGCTACACACTAATGTTAAATAGACATGAGCACCTAAGCAGGCCTATACAAGCACAAGTAGACAGATAGCTGTACTATAGGGAGCTAGATGAGACAGAAAGGAAATCTCAGCAGGAAAGCCGATCAACATAATCTAAAGTGTACAAAGATGGGCAAAGTAGTGTTATTGCAATATATTGTATAGAACTCATAAGAATGTGTTTGAACAGGCAGCACAAACTGTCAGTAGTATTGCAAGCTGTGACTGCGTGATCCTGGTGAAAATCAGACAGGAGTTATGATGATCAGTGAACAGGTGATGATCAACCTTATTGGTTCGTTAAGGGGGGGTGGAAATGGGGAGTAAGGAAAGCAAGAGAAGGAGTACAGTAGGCAGAGGAACGAACAGCAGGAATACTGTAATGTAAAGCAGGATGGGGGGTCAAAAGTGGGGCATATATTGTCTAGTTTGGAAAGAGACACGTTTTACATATAAAGGGAAGAGGAGAGACGAGAAAAGCACAAGAAGAAGCAAAGAGTCACAAGGAGGAGAACAGGAAGAGGAGAGCACTCAGTGGTTGCACACACAATCACATATAGGGCACCCTGGACAAACAAGGTTTAATGTGGGCATAAATTGGTGCGACATGGAAGAAACATAAATAGACAAAGTGTAAACAAACAATGGGGATGGTCTTTTAGAGGAGAAATCTACCAGCCACTTACCAGTCCTGGCTCTGGGTGTACACTGATATGGGACCCAACTGCCATTGCTATAATTTAAACAACCACCAAATCTAAAGACCCTTCTTGTCAGAGGCACACTTAGAACAGAACAGAGCACAGTCCAAAACTGAAAAAAAAAGCTGTTAAACAAGCAGGCCCACAGTCCCTTTTCAGGGGTGACTTGCTCAAGATCACACAGTAGACAAATGAGGGCTGTAGGATCAAAATCTGTACCACAGTAACTGCAGCTCGTAGCTGTAAATTGGCACCACCTACTAGACATGACAGACGGTTTGTACTGCTTCCAACATAATTTCTCAAAGCAAAAGTTTCAAACAACAAAAAACAAAAGGGTTCCTATACTTGTTCTTTGAAAATGTGTACCAGACAAGGCGGCCACTCAGAAGCAAGATGAATGACTATAGATGTACTGTTACATGTTAAATGATTGTCAAGCCAGTGGTAGTGCACTTTTCCCACAGATATGTTACAAATGATTATTCAAGCACATTTCTATATGCCTTTGGAAAGAAGAACAATGGAGATTAAGTGAATTCAGTTGTTCATTCTACTAGGCAGTGATTTTAAACTGAATGTTGGTTTTATATGGGACACTATAGCAATTAAGAACTTTTCACTCCTAGCGACAAACAGAGTAAATAAGGTATACTGAAAGGCAATAAATGTTTCTTGTTTTGTTAATGCATAATTTTATGATGAATTTTCCCTGAATCCACACTGCTGACTATCTGAGCAAGTTAACAGTAACTGTAAGGGTACTGGGGTTTATGTTTTGACACCCATGCTTTATTCATCAGAAGAAAGTAGTTATTTTAAACAATAACTGACAAGTGGGTATGGGTATATTGAGGATTTGTCCATGGTTGTTGTGGTTTGATCATGAGGGCAAATCCAGAGTGAATAAAGAAGACCAACCATGGGTCAATCCTCAGTATACCCACTCCCACAAGTGAGTTATTGCTATTATACAATGACATTATTTAAGAAAGAAATTACTTACTTTTCTTAAATAATATGTTTGAATAATGACACAGTGTTGTTCTTCTGCATTGTTTCTGCCTTCTTCCACATTTGTTGATGTGCTGCATTACTTATTTTAATTTATTTTATTGTTATAAAGTCTAGACAGTTTAAAGGTATGAGAGAGGCAAGGAGAGAAATACAAGGGAAATCAGGTATGTTTCTTTACTTTTGTAGAATTTACCTGATTGTCCTTGTATTTGTTCTGCCCTCTGTATGTACCTCTCAACCTCAGCTAAAGACATGTGGACAAAGCCATAAATAAAGGGGGGCAAAGGCTCCCAAATGGGGACTGATTGTAAATGTTGCTGTTATAAACTTAGAAAGCTGCGAGAATAATAAGATTTGTAGAATTGTGCATTGTCTAAAGGATATAAAGGCTGAAATTGAAATGCATGTCATTATTTACTAACTTCATTCCTCAGTAATTTGTTGGAAACTACAAATTCTATGAAGAATAGACCAAAAATATGAGGCAAAAGTTTGGATAGTTGAGACTAATGCCTCCGTACCATATGCTAATTGAAAAAAAGTCTGGCTGCTCAATGGTACTTCAGTGACCAGATTTTTTTCTATTGGTATATGCTCACTTTACAACAGGCACGCTGGTTGGGAGGACCAATAAGCATGCATGTTTTTGAATACTAATGAGGTATGATTGTATAATTTCACATGTACTATTGTAGACAGAACACTAGTAAACACAAGCAGTCAAGCAGTAAGACTGTAATCTTTGGACAAGTGTAACAGTGTAATGAAACATTGTTCTGTAGTTCTGATATTCATATCTATTGCAACCTTAGACTGACATGCCAACACATTTTTTTGTCTCTGTCTTTCTTAGAATTAGTTTTACTACAGCCTGCATAATGTACTAAATATGCACAACATACACTCTAATCTAATATCTAATTCTCTTGATAGTCCCTGCCTTTTTTTTTTATAACACATCACTTCACTGAGAAATAGAGAACATTGAGAATCCACATTTCCAGTTAACCAAAACATCCATCCCACAGAGATTGCTTGTTTAGACAAGGTAACAAATCACAAATAGAAATTCTTGTTTTCTTTCTTTGAATGTAATTACTCTCCCTACACATCTCTTGTATTGTGATTTGTTTTCTCATTAAGTGTCAGTCTCTGGAGCTGTTGTCTTCTTTACTAAATGAACATTGACTCTAATGTAACATGCAGGAGCAGCTTTTAGTTTTATGACAGGTCATAATCTGGTCTTGTAAAGTTTCAGGTTCACACACACTTGCACACAGACATACATACACAAAGATACATACAGGCACACACACAGGTCTAGTTCATAAGACTGATGATTTAAAATGTTGAAACCCATACGATCGAGGCCATATGGTCAACATTTTAAAATGCTGAATCATTTTGGCTGAGATTATGGTACAGTGGGGAAGAGAAATGTGCACTTTTTCCCACTATAGTGCAGCCTCAGAGTTGGTATATTTGATTAGTGTGCAATGGGCTTTCCCCTCTGCAAAACATTATTTGTCTTATTTGTGGATGTTAGACAATTTAAAATGTCAACCATATAGTCTCAAACATATGGGTTTCGACAATTTAAAGCTTTGATCTTATGAACTACACACACACACACACACACACACACACACACACACACACACACACACACACACACACACACACACACACAGCATACTTACTATACTAATCATCTGAGTTGCAAAATATCTCTCCACATTGTCATTTTTCAAATGTCATTTTTAGTTAATAAGAAGGAAAACACTTCCTCCCTTTTTATGCAAAACTGTATTTTTAAGTACTGCATCTAACATCAGTAATTTAATAATTCCTGATAAAGGGCTCATGCTAGCCTGAAGGCTTGACTAATTGCAAGTCTATGTTGGTCCAATAAAAGGTATTATATTATGTCTGTATTCTAACATTTTGTGTTTTTTTGTGAATACAGCTGATGATATACTGTAAGCAAAATTTAATTCTAAGTATTCTGGACATGCTCCTGGTCATGATGTTGTGCTTGCCAATTCCTGCATCACCTTTTTTGTTTCTTCCTCCATGATTTTTTCTCCTATTGCTGAATGACTACCCTTTCCTCAATCAATTTTCCATTTTGACCAATCCAACAACTCTAGAAAACCTGTGCTGTAAGTAGAAAGTGTGTTTTCTGAGCTATGATTGAGGCTCTAGCTCTGGCGTTGCCACTATTTGGCTGGTTAAAGGAGAAGCACCATTTCGCCTTGACCATGAAATATATCACTGTTTTTGTAATCAGTAATTTCATACTGACATTTTCTCAGCTTACTGGCTTGCAGGCATTTCTCTAATATCAGAACATTATCCAAAGTCTCACAATGCTGTTCTGATCTGTCAAAGGAGGGATGTGATTTAATTTAAGACTGTAATGATGTAATGTCATTAAGTAAATTCACCTTCATGGGTTTAAAATAATTTATTAATTTCATTCTATGAGTCATAGAATCCGGGGTCAAAAAATACTGCCCCATTTCCAACACTTTCTAACCTCCTACAAATATGCTAATGGTGCCAGACCAGGCAAACGATCAGGTGGAGGCTCACTGACTTTATACAGAAATAACCTTAACCCAAAAGTCATTGTCCAAGGAAACTCCTCCTCAGATTCTGGTCCTAACTGGATTCTCCTAAAATGTTCAGTTAACAAAAGCAGACCACTACTGATAACTAAAGCCTATCTACCCGGGTCTATATCATATAATTGAAAACACTATTGGTCGAACGCTTATTAGTTGGTCACTAATAAGCAAAAATCCTAAATGTCGAACAAATATTTCAGTGAAAAGTTTCCCTGGGTTAAAAAACAGTTGGCCAACCCAGCGAATTACACAAAAACATCACCAAATAAAACCCATTCTAGTGGGGGGCTCTGCCCCCTACACCCACTCTAACTAAATATAACAACTCAGAGATTGCACTACAGTGTGGAAAAGGGCAAATCCCCAATGATGGCTGACTGGTTGTTTTCCCAGTGAAACGTTTCACTGAAATGTTCATTCGTCATTTAGACTTTTTGCTAATTAGTGTTCAACTAATAAGCGTTCGACTAATAGTGTTTCGCTTATATGATATAGACCCATCTACACTTCCCCTCACTTCCCTAAATAAATTCAAATGACTTACACTAACATCCTGAATGACTGACACAAAAATAATAATGTAATCATACTAGGTGACTTCAGTCCTAATTATCTTGGCCCTCTTTCATCTGACCTGGGTACATTCCTAGCAGACCTAGGTGTCCATTGTCTCAATCAACAATACCAAACCTCAGGTCCTTCAAACACTTCATACTTGACCTGATTATTACAAACAAACCAGACTCAGTCACTGACATTAAATTCTGCCACCATGACTAAGTGACCACTTCCCAGTCACCTTTACAGTTCTCAACCATCCTATAAAACTACCACCAATATTAACAGCCTTCTGAAACCAGAGTAGCAGAAATATAGACAGACTCAGAACTGTTCTCACAGCCCACAACTGGAACCATATGTTTTCCTTACAAGACCCTAATCATGGGTACCGGAACCACAGAGCGAGGGGGGAGGGGAGCCCTCCACTGTTTTGCAGACTCTGTCCCAATTAGATTTATTTTCCGCACCTCCAAACTGCCACAATGAGAAAGGATTATTCAGAAGCTGCCCCTATGATGTCAGCACGTATGTCTGGTTTGCAAGCGGGAACGGATTATTCAGAAGCTGTCAGCGCGTATGTGGACTTTAATTGGATTATTCAGAGTGGAGGTGCATCTGTGAACTGTAATTGCAGAGTGCAGCGGGATTTACTTTCAGAAGCTGAATACTACCTGCCAGATCAGAGTGAGTGACTAAGCTAGGTGTGTGTGTGTGTGTGTGTGTGTGTGTGTGTGTGTGTGTGTGTGTGTGTGTGTGTGTGTGTGTGTGTGTGTGTGCGTGTGTGTGTACTTTTTGAACTTTTTGAATGACTTTGTCTTTCATCAGTGAAGGCTATATCCCTTTTTGTCAAGAACATATCCCAGATATTCATTTTCTGGATGACTAAACCTTCATTTTGATTTTTAATCGGATTATTCAGAGTGGAGGTGCATCTGTGGACTGTAATTGCAGAGTGGAGCGGGATTTACTTTCAGAAGCTGGATACTACCTGCCAGATCAGAGTGAGTGACTAAGCTAGGTGTGTGTGTGTGTGTGTGTGTGTGTGTGTGTGTGTGTGTGTGTGTGTGTGTACATGTGTACTTTTTGAACTTTTTGAATGACTTTGTCTTTCATCATTGAAGGCTATATCCCTTTTTGTCAAGAACATATCCCAGATATTCATTCTCTGGATGACTAAACCTTTATTTTGATTTTTAATTTTCTGTTCATAATCTGACATTTTATGTTGTTGTTGTGTCTTTCGGCTTTTCCCGGTTAGGGGTCGCCACAGCGGAACTCCGGTCCACTAATGATTGGCAGTAGATTTTTACTTGCTGAGTTGCTGGCCCTGACGCACAACCTTCAACGAAGGTACGCCCATTCACGCATGTCTCCACACAGAAGATGCTCTAGCTGAGAATCAAACAGGACACCATCTTACTGTGAGGCGACATTGCTACCGCAGCACCACCACAGCAGTATAATCTGACATTTTATGTAAGTTACTGAAATGTTCACTTTCTTTCTTTCATGTAATCAAAAGATAAACCAATTACACAACTACATCCAAACCTTTGAAAATATTTTCAATTATTCTTTGAAAACTGGATGTATTGAGTACATACCAAACAGCAGTCTGTTATACACAAACATACCCCTGTGTGTATCAACACATATGATTCAGAAACGTCATCAAGTAATACTGATAGAGGATAGATCTGTTTTAGAAAATAGTTTCAAAACTCAGCATGCCTTTTTCTACTTGAGGAAGTAGATATGTTTCATTTCTTGCAGGATGATTAAATGTCAGTTTACAAACATCACGGGTATGTATGGCACCATCCTCTTTCACAGCATACTATTTCGAACTACCACTTCACAATGCTTCACTGGTTTAATAAGCCCTTTTATCTCAAGCCTTTCAAGCTTGTATTTGACTCTTTCCTTCAATACAACTTTGGTGTAACACCCTGCCTCACTAAAATGATGGGTTTAACATCTTACAGTGTTCTGTATTCTTCACAAAACACATATTTATGCAAATCAGGACTTCTTACACATTCTTTGGCACATAAGCTTAATTTGTTTCCATTTTAAGACTAATGTCAGCAGGCAGTTTCTCCCACTCAACGCTGGTCCTTGTCTTTTTAACACAACTAAAAGCAAACATTTGTTTCACTATTTGTGACTTGTGGTAGCCATTATTTCACCCATCACAGACAGACCTACCTGTGTATGTTTTTTTAAGTCTTGCAGTCTCTAGGAATTTTCAGGAAAGAAGAAATGGACCACTAACTCAGGTTTAATAAGTTTTGTTGAAAACAGAGTTTGAACAGAAAGCTGAAGCCATAACTTCAAAGCCAGAGCAAGGAATTTAGTTAAAATACCTTTATGTGTGGGCATTAGACACTAAAGAAATCCCATTTGCGGATCAAGGGTAATTCCTGGGTTTTCCAGAGAATTATACAACAGTAAAAGAAAGACAGTTTATAGTGGATTAATAAGGATTTTATATACTTCCCTTATATGGTTTTATACAGGCAAAGATAGTCCAGTGCTGGCAATATACTTCCTAGCAATTATACAGAATAGAATAATTGCTGCCATTGCCAGGAGCTCATATTTAGTCTTTTTTTCTTTTAGGATTTGTGTTTATTTTTTGTAGCTGAGCCAGGGTTTGGAGCAATTCCTATGTGAAAACACGAATAACATTGAATAATAATGCTGCAAACTCATTTTGGAAAGGGCTGTCATTTCCAATAAATAAATAAATAGGTCAATTCCTTTTTTATAAGTGCATATCGCAACTCCACTGTATTCTTATATTTTTTATTATTATTATTTTTTTTTAGCTAGGCTATCACTAAATCTCACCACCACTTTTTCTTTGCATATTATATATTTTGAAGAAACATACATGACGACCTGAGGATATCTTTGAAAACACTTTGTTGTCAGCACAGACTAATCTATTGCACACGTGTATAATCACTTTAGAAAGGAATGTAGGGGCTCACCTTCTCAGAGCTACATGCAGTTCTGAATAAAATACAGCTGCCCTCCATTTTCCAGTGGGTATTCAGATTCTCAATGAGACGTTTTATCCCAGGAACTTGAAAACCTTCATGGAGACACCCTTGGTTGAACACCCTAGAGGTCATTAGATGGGCTGCTTAAATGCAGCTATAGACTGGATTACTGAAGCAAGAAGCGTGCATTCAGGCAGACCTTTACATGCCATGCAGAATACAGCATCTGTGGTAGTCCATGAGACAGACAGGGAGTGTTTTCATTGTCCGATTTACAACATGGCTGAGACTATAGTAATACTTGTTGGTTCCTTTGAGCCATAGTTTGTGATTATGCACTATAATCACAGATACATACAAAGCAACAGGACGTGCCACCCTTGTCATTCAGTTATCTGCAGCACAGTCAAATCACCAGTGGCAGGTCCATCTGCTGTCTATGTACAGCAGACTTGCTAAACCCCTGCAGCACAGTGCATGGCACTGTGGACATTCTGGCATTGCTAATGATTGCCAAATGGAAATGTCACCACTCCGTCTTTCCTGGCGACAATTCAGCAGGTTGGGTGTTAGTCACATGTACGTTTTGGCATGCTGGGCTCGGCCCCACTGAATGCAGCTGCATGACAGGCAGCCACACATTTGACTTCTGAATATCTCATTAACTGTCCTTTTATGCAGGTCTGCCCTTGTATAGTATGTTGTGCAGTATGTTTCCACTTGCTTGTATCACATCACAGATGACAGCAACTCAAGATTTCAATTGTGTTCTGATGTTTGATGAAAACAAATCTTCAACAACACTACCAATCTTCAATGTTTCAGTTTCTGGAACAGTTTAATAATGCTTGCTTTCCTGTTCATATTCAGATATTATTGATTGTGAAATTTTGGGGGCAGAGTCAAAACCTTGATGAAACTTGAGAATGACGTGATGTAGTCTCTTAAGAACCTTACTGGATTGTTGCATCAGAATTTAGTTGACAATGTTTTGCTTTGCTGCTTAGTTTCCACATTGCAATCTCAAAATCCATATGCAGATATTATTTTCAGTTTCTGCATCTGTTTATGCGTACACGCTTCCACTGTTGCTCTGCATTATTACATTCAAATAAATGTACATGGCAATGATGTTTTATATTTCTTCATACGTGTTAACTTGCCATAGTTGGAGCTTTTCTCCCTAGGACTCTGGCGAAATAGGTACTTTGACCCATCTGGACTATCCAGGTCAACAAATGCCAATAAATAAATGTTAATGCCATTTCCTTCCATACTGCCTACTTTTAGTGGCATGAGTCCCTTTTATATTATGTTCAGGAGGGCTTCCCAGAATTTAAAGATATGTTGATTTGTTGAGCTTTGTCAGTGAGGTTGTGCTATATACAAACATTTTTAATTTAATATTATTATTAATTTATAGAAAAAATAGAATACATACATATATATATATATATATATATATATATATATATATATATATATATTTGTTACATAGTCTACTCTATATTTCTTAAGTGTACATTATGGGTGGGGGGGGTCAGAAAGGCTTACTATAATGTAAAAGCTTTAACTTATAAGGCTTTTATCATAGTAAGATAGAATAATTCAAAGCCACTCTCCCACTGCAGGTTTCTTCTGGTGGTAGCTGAGGAGAGAGAATGGTCCCACTGAAGAAATCAAATGCAAATGTGACAGTTGGGGGGGGTAGCTAATACTTGTTACCCATACAGCTGTATTAATGACAGTGCCTCTGGATTAACTAAGCATAAAGATGCAGACTGTGTGTGTGTGTGTGTGTGTGTGTGTGTGTGTGTGTGTGTGCGTGCGTCTGTGCGTGTGTGTGTGTGTGTGTGTGTGTGTGTGTGTGTGTGTGTGTGTGTGTGGGGGGGTGTTTCTGTGTGTGTGTGCGCTTCTGTGTGTGTGTGTGAGGGTGATGGCATTTCAGGAGATAAATAAAGGGAAGCTGGCTGTGTGTTTGTGTGAGAGAGACAGGGTGGTGGCATTATGGGAGGTAAGAACAGAAAAGCTGGATCTGTGTGTATGTATGTGTGTGTGTGAGAGACAGGGTGGTGGTAAGTACAGGGAATATGTGTGTGTGTTTGTGTGTGATAATGCCCCCAACAGGATACATCTGGTGGCTAGAGGTACTCAGGCTCAAACGCTGTACCTTGGGTACAGGAAAAAAGAGCCTAAAGTCCCTAGCCACCATCACTCGTGAATTTATACCTCACATTTTTGTTCTGTTCCTCTTCTGGTTTGGTAAAACAAAACCTTTTATTCTAGCAATTTTCTAAGGTTATAAAATCAGTATTCGAAATGTGTCCCTATTTTGGGGCTGTATTCCCCCATTATTGGCTTTGTTCTGTATTTTTGTGCTAAGAGGTTGAGAACTATGGTGAGAAGTGAGAACTGAATTCACTAAATGATATGATAGCCATTTAAGTTTGTCTTCCTGTCTTTCAAGAAACTACTGGTTTAGCTTAGTGGTATGTTGCTCTGTAGTGCTCTGGGTTCAATACTTGGCAGAGAAATGCATGGTGGTAACACAACATTTTATGCAAGCAACTTTCCAAAATTATACACGCAATGTTTAAAATGTGTCTCTGGGTTTTGGCCTTTTGCCTCCCCTCCCCAATTGAAAATAACTTCAAGAAGCTGTGCAACATGCCTATGGCTTACACTCTACTGTGATTCTGTATTTATATATTGTGTGTAGAAGTAGACTGTCATCATGGAAATGTTCTGAATAGGGCAGTTTTGTCATTATTGGTGCATGCGTTTTGCTTCATTGCCTACTGGAAAAATGTCCAAACAATAAATTTAAAATGCAATTGTGTGTGGAAGTAGACTGCTATCATGGAAATGTTCTGAATAGGGCAGTTTTGTCATTGGTGCATGCATTTTGCTTCATTGCCTTCTGGAAAAATGTTTAAACAATACATTTAAAATGCACTCAACTTAAGTTTAACAAGTGTGTTGTATTATACAAGGAATATAATTTAATACAACCAGGAAGGTGAATCAAGGAATGCATACATATATGTATGGCCCTAAAAATGTGTTTGAAAACAGCCCAGAGAAAAGTGTGAAAGGCTCAAAATCATGGGCAAATTTTAAGCTTTACTCTTGTTACCAAAGCAATGAATGAAGGTAAAACAGTTCACACCACATTACCTTGACCTGGCCAAGCCTTTTGACACAATCCCCTACTCAGGTGTAGTACAAAAGATGAATAATGTAGGAGCAAACACTTACATCACCAGCTGCATTGCCAACTTGGCTCACAGGATAAAGGAGATCAAAACAGGGGAAAAGACCAGTCACCGCCTAATTGGGTTTAAAGTATTCCTGGCTCCACAAAGTCTGCTCTTCACTTTTTCCCTTAGAACTGCTCTATCTCTCAATTTAAACACCATATTCTCATTCTAAGGCCCTTCACTGGTCCAATTAAGTAATCCTACAAGTTAGCACTATTAAACCATAAGCACTACTTACTCTTATACTCTCTACGATTATCCTGTCCTCTATTGGTCCATCTTAAATTCAGTTTACCTATATTACTCTAGCATGTCCAAAGGTCAGTCAATGGTTTCCTCTCCAGTCCAGCTGGTGAATCTGGGAATTTTGAGGCAATGTTACAACTGTCTCATGTACATGGACAACCCTCTCCTCCTCCTCCAAACAGGTTCAAATATATGTGAGAGATGCAACTATTTAGCCAAACTGGAGGCTGAGCTCTCTCATCTCAAAACTGGTGTAACCAGTCAGGAGGAGAAGGTAACCTCACACAACACAATTCCAGTATCACATAGTCCCACCACATCAGCGAACCAAACACATAAATACACAAAAACATACTCGGAGGCTCTAAATAAGAATCTACCTAAGCAACAGAGACCTCCAAAGCAGACATCCAAGCAAACGCTACCTCAAAACAAAACACGCACAACACATAACCCACAAAGTCAGTGTGCCAAGCAGCCACAGCCCTGAAGGCCGAATAACACACCTGATACTCTTGTAATAGGTGACTCTATTGTCAGACACACTGATGTCCCGCTCACCAGGCTGAATAAAGAGAAGGTCACGGTGAGCTGCCTGTCGGGTGCTAGGATCCGCCACATAACGCAAGCACTCAGGTCACTCCAAAGCAAATACAAATATGACTCAGTCATTGTACATACTGGTGTGAATGACCTGAGACGTACCTTCCTGGACTACATGAAAAGAGACATAGAGGAGCTCTCTAATCATGTAGCCCAGGCTGGTATGACCCTGACCTTGAGCAGCATCTTACCCTCACCTAGAATGGTGCCACAGCATAAAGACAAAATGATTGATTTTAACAACTGGCTAAAATTTTGGTGTCATTCAAAGGGGATCCAGTGTCTGTCAGCCTGGGATGATATGCTCAACAAGCCATGTTGCTTCGCTAGGGACGGCTTGCACCTGTCACCACTGGGCTTTCAGATATTGGCAAAGGCTCTTGCCACCCCCATAATGCCTTTTTTAGGCAAGGCTCAAAAGTCAAACCCACCCCCATAGACAGCACAAAGAACAAGAAACTAAGGGTAATGCTGCTAAATGCCAGAAGTCTTAACCTCAAGATGCATGCACTCAAAGCTCTCCTCAGTATGGAGAACATCAATATCTGTGCAGTGACAGAAACCTGGTTCAAGGCTCCAGAGAGCACCCCAGCACTACCAGGCTATACCTCATATCATGCTTTTCGGCCCCCAAACCAGGACCGAACCACAAAAGGAGAGGGAGTTTCCATATTTATCAAGGATATCCACACCTCCAGGTTAGTGGCATTGCACGAAGTATCGGAGACCATCCATGTGCAACTAACAGTGGGCAAGACTGCTTTTCAGTTTATAGCATCCTACAGACCACCCTCTCAAAGTCAGGAATCACACTCGGCTTTCCTGAAAACATTGGAGAACATGAAGATCTCTCCAAAAACCATTATATTGGGTGACTTCAACTACCCAAACATTGACTGGGAGCACTACTCAAGCCCCAGCACCTTAGCCCAAAGGTTCCTGGAAATTATAAACTCAAATGCTATGGAACAACTAGTCACCACTCCCACAAGAGGGGACAACATACTAGACCTGATCATTACCAACATGGGGACTCTATGCTCTACACCAGAAGTATATCCCTCATTGGTAAGATCAGACCATAAATTAATTTCACTGGATTTCCACATCCCAACTCCACCCCCAGCCCAGAAAACCACACTGAAAAACTTCTCAAAAGCAAACTTCTCACTTCTCAAAACTGAAGTGGAATCCTTCAAGGCCCCAGGGCCAGTGGAAACTACGGCCCAAACTGCAGAATCCTATATAAACACATTCTACGGACATCTCCAGGAATGCATGGATCATGCTATCCCAAACAAAACCAAGACCCAATCATCCAAAGGCAGGCGTCCAGTCTGGTGGACCCCTGCCATAAATAAACTGTACAACAGAAGGAGGAAGCTACTACATGATAGGGCAAAATCTCTAATAGGGAAGGCATCTCTGATCAGTACTAGCAAAAAATTACGATCCCTCATAAAATCCTCCAAGGCCAGCTTCGAGAGAAAAATTGCACAGGACACCAAAGTCAATCATAAGGCTTTTTTCAGTTATGTTAGAAACCTGGGATGCAACTCCCAGACTTGTTCTGAGTTGATTCTAAATGACAAAAAATACACTGAACCCACAGACATCGCCAATATCCTGGCAGACAGGTTCAGTGCAAACTTCTCCACCCCCCCCCCAAAAGAGCAAGTATCTATCCCGGCAGAGGGCTGCCTCCCAAACATCTCTGATGCTCAGGTGAAGGCTGCCCTCTCCAAAGCAAAAAACACTGCTTCCATGGGACCAGATGGCATCCCAGGTTGCGTCCTACATGAACTCCAAGAGGAACTAATCCCTCAAATAAAACAGCTATACAATCTCAGCCTCACTACAGGTTATGTGCCCACAGAATGGCGTACAGCAACAGTGGTCCCACTCCACAAAGTTGGAGCCTCTACGGACCCTGGAAACTATCGCCCCATAAGCCTGACTAGCTTAGTCTGCAAGGTTATGGAGAGGTTCATCATGGAGCTCATAAACAAAGACATTGGGGACCTAAAGACACTAGATCCTACCAAGTTCGGCTTTGTCAAGGGCAGATCCTGCCTTTTGAACCTGGTTGACTTCTTCAAAACAGTCACCAAAGCCATAGATGAAGGGAAGGTAGTCCACACAGCCTATCTGGACCTTGCAAAGGCATTTGACACAATACCCCACTCGGGCATCATAGATAAGCTATCCAGCTTAAATATAAACCCCTATGTCACAAGATGGGGCGCAAACTGGCTCAAAGACAGAACCCACAGAGTGAGAGTTGCTGGAGCCATGTCCGACTCAAAACCGGTCACAAGTGGTGTCCCACAGGGTTCTGTCCTGGGACCACTCTTGTTCGGTATATACTTTTCCGAGGTTCAGGCAAACGTGGGAGGACTATGGCTCACCAAGTTCGCAGATGACTGCAAACTGGGCGCCATAATCGACTCTCCAGCTGACACAAACACCCTTCAAAAAGGTCTCACAGAGACAGATAACTGGTGCCAGTGCCATGGTTTAAAGCTAAATGCCAAAAAATGTATAGTCATACCCTTTGGCAAAAACAATGTGCCCACAAATTACCACATAGGCGGAAACCCATTAAGTACAGAGAAAGTTATTAGGGACCTGGGGACCCAAGTTGATAGCAATCTCTCCTTTGAAAACCACATTGCCAAAGTGTTTGGAAAGACCTTCTACATAGCCCACCTCATCACGAAGGGTTACACATCTAGATCAAGAGAGGTAATCGTGCCCCTTTATTCATCCCTCATCAGGCCCATCATAGAATACAATGCCCCTTTTGGGATGTACCTTACCCGACACCTGCAACAATTAGAAAGACCCCAAAAGTATCTCACCAAGAGGATCAAGGGTCTCAAACAGATGCCATATGCTGCTCGGTTAAAAAAACTCCAACTCTACTCAGTTGCATACCGCCTACTTCGAGGCGATCTATGCCTGACATACAAAGCTATGTCAAATCCAGAATTAATGGACATGCTCCACCTCAGTAAATCTAAATCCCTTAGAGCCACATGCTCGAGGGACTTGAACCTTAGCACAGAAATAAATAGAACTTGCTGGAGGGACAGGTTCATAACCCAGAGGCTCCCTTCGCACTGGAATAGAATTCCAGTTCATGTGAGGCAGAGCACCTCACTGAATCTCTTCAAGAAGAATCTCGATAGGTGGATGGGGGATTGTAGGTTTGTCCCAGGGATTACTCCTGTGTTACTATTGGACAGAGGCACAGTAAACTAAACCTTAAAAAGGGCACAGTATACTCAAATCAAGGGGTGGGGTAAGCCATACAGAATCGGGCTAGGCTTATAATTGCCCCAGGGCAGATAGCCTAGTATTTATTTTATTTATTTTTTTTATTTTATTTTACATTTGTTGACCAGGCTGGCCTAGCTGGATACATGTCCATTTTCAGTAGAGGCCCGGGGAGAAAAGCTCCACATAGAGATACATAATAGTACAATTACATAAAAGAAGTTATACAGTGTTAAGAAAAAATATTTAGGAAATGTAAAATAGTACAGTCAAAACGAAAATCCCCCCTTTTTTTTTTTTTTTTTTTTATGGTATTCCAGTTCATAGGTTACAGTGATAATTTATGCATAAAATGCTTATAATTAGTGTACATAGGATAGATTGTAAATATTTCATATGAAGACATGAAGGAAGGGAGGGAATGAGTTAGGGGGAGAAGAAATTAGCCAGGGTTAGTGCAGGTGCATAGCCAGTGATTATTGAGATGTGATTTTAGATGTTTTTTAAAAAGTAGGAGAGAAGTCTGAGCTGTGATTTCGGTCAGAAGTTTATTCCATAATTTTCCTACAGAGTTTGAGAACAAGGAGTCACCTGCTGAGTTGTTTGATTTAGTAGTGTTAATCAGTAGTTTGTTTGAGGAATGTAAATTTTTGAGGTTGTTATATGGTGTGATAAGGCTAGAGAGTATAGGAGTGTTGCTAGGTTGATACAGGGTCTTGTGGGCTAAAGTAAGTTGGTAAGATTAAAGCTGGTTAGGGAGTTCAAGCCAGTTTAAGTGTTTAAGATTTAAGCAGTGGTGGGTTCTGAAAGGGGAGCCTGTAGCAAATCTAGCAATATTATTGTAGGAAGTTGCTAGTTTCTTGAGGTTGTTTTTGGAGATATTAGTATATATGGGAGCAGCATAGAGCAGAGTGGATAAAAGGTGAGTTCGAGCTATGGCAGACCTAGCTTCTGGAGAAAGATAGTTTTTGATGCGATAGAGGGATCCTAGTTTCTTATTAATTAATTTTATTGCATTGTTTATGTGTGTCTCGAAGTTTAGGTTGTTGTCAATAGTTATACCTAGCAATTTAGTGGTAGGGTCAGGTGAGATAAGGGTACCATTATTAGAAATAAGATTTATTTGTACAGGGGAAGACTTTTGGGTTGGGGTGAAAAGTAGCAATTTAGTTTTTTTGGGATTTAGAAGAAGGCAACGGTAGGAGAACCATTGTTCAACAGTGTTAAAGGCTTTTTGAGTAATTGACTGACGTTCAGTTGGTGAGGAGGCAGAGCAGATTAATGTAGAGTCATCTGCGTACTGAATGCAGGTGGAGTATGGGATTTCAGATTGCAGGTCATTTATGAAGATAGAAAATAAAAGTGGGCCTAAAATAGAGCCCTGTGGAATGCCGAGGGAGATTGGGTGGTGATTGGATAGTTCATTTTGCCAGAGTACGGCCTGCTGACGATTGCCAAGGTAAGATGTAAACCATTTTAAAGATAGAGAATCCAAGGAGAGAGACTTAAGGGTGGGGAGAAGAAGTTGATGGTTGACCATATCAAAAGCTTTGGATAGGTCAATGAAAACTGCGGATGATAGTCTATTGTTATTATGGTTGTTGTTGATACAGTTTGTGAATGATAGTAGGGCAGTGGTAGTACTATGAAAAGGTCTAAAGCCATGCTGGCAGTTGGCAAGTAGGTTATTTTTAAGAAGGTGATTGAGTATCTGCTTGTGAATGCATTTTTCCAAAATTTTAGCTATAGGGGATAGTAAAACTATGGGACGATAGTTGGAGAAGTCATTGACTTGCTGATGTTCAGTAGGTCCATCTGCCCAGAGTCATAAGAAAGCCTTTCTATATTGCACAGCTTATAAGCAAACTGATTGTGACTAGATCTCGAGATGTTGTTGTCCCCCTTTACAAAGCTCTCATTACGTCAATCATTTTGCATGAACCCATGAACCTATGAACCAATGGAGTCCTCCAGGGTTCGGTGCTGAGACTTTTTCTGTTTGACATATACATCTCAAAAGTAAAAGGAAATACCAAAGAGCTTTGGCTAGCTAAGTTTGAGATGAAGTTATTGAATCCCCAAATGACTTAACCATCATGCAGGAAGGTTTGTCCCAAATAATAACTGGTGTCAAAATCATGACAATGCCCTCTGAGAACTGATCCAATTGTTTGGCATTTGGGAACTTGTGTGTACAGTGACCTAACTTTTGACCAACATGTGCCCAGAGTCATAAGAAAGCCTTTCTATATTGCACAGCTTATAAGCAAACTGATTGTGACTAGATCTCGAGATGTTGTTGTCCCCCTTTACAAAGCTCTCATTACGTCAATCATTTTGCATAATGCCCACATTGGCATATATCGGTCCAGCTCCATGCAACAATTGGAATACCTTCAGAGATACCTTACTAAAAGGATACAAGTCCTAAACAATAGGTCTTGTATGGACCACCTCAAAGATTTATTACCATAATCAGTATCCTACAGAGTGCTTAGAGGTGACATGTCTGGCATACAAAGCATCTTCCGACATAATACAGATGGACCTACTGAACATCAGCAAGTCAATTAGCATCAGAAATACTCAGTCCAGGTATCTAAACTGAATGTTGTGGAGAGATGGATATATATCACAGAGGCCACCACTGTTCTGGAACAGACTATCCATAAAAATAAAGCAATGCTCATCCATCCATATTCAAATGCAACTTGGATCTAAGGATGGGTTATAGAAAATGTACTCCAGGATTTCCCCTCATGCCACTAATGGATAGAGGCAGTTGCTAAATGCTGCATCCCTTATATGGCCCCCTCAAATTAAGTATGGTATAATCACAGTTGTTCTCACTAGGGCTAATATACACTTATCAGCCATGAAGATAGCTAAGACCAATCAGAAAATGTTAATTCAAGCACCAAAAGGGAATTGGCTAAGCATAAATTGTCCTCCAAGTGAACATATGTTGGAGTAGCAAATAGTTACAAAAAAATTACCCTTTTTAGTTCACTAAGTGCCCCTGTCAACCTCCACCCCCCCCCCCCAGTCTTTAACAGCTTCCGGCGCCTATGACCCTAATACAGTAGCTGTAAGCCTAACCAACTTTCTATTCCGGCTGCAATAATTCTTCCCACTTATCCACAGGCTTTATAAACTCTTCAAAGCTGAATGGCTGTCCACTGAACTCCTCAAGCATCTTTTATCTCTAAGGGACGAAGCATGGCAAAAATGGAAACAGAACACCACAACTGACCACCACACCTCCTTTGTAGCATTGCACGAAGGCTAGCAGAAAGCAGAAAACAAATCTAAAACAATGAAACAAATTACCCTCTTACATTCTCCCAAAAACTTTAGGAAAGAGGCTATCCTATTTTCAGGAAGAAAATCTCCTCGTGATTCCCTGTTTGGAAACACAATTTAAACTTGTACAGCTACACTTTCTCCAGATCATTTCCTTAAAGAATTTAGAATCTCCACTCAGTAAACTTCACACATCCCAAAGACCATGCATTGCCCAACCTGCCATCATTCATCCCCCTCTTCCACTACAAATACGTATGTCCCAAAGAAGTCTCTATTCAACTTGAAAATATTTCCACTGTCACCCCTCCTAGATCTGATAACATAAACCTCTGGTTTATATATTACTGCAAAGAACATCTATGCCTTCCTCTCACCCACATATCTAATCTAGGTTTCACACAAAAAGCCACAGATTTTGAAAACTGCTCTAATTAAACCCCTCCCAAAGCAAATCAGCCCAAAAGATATCTCTCAGTTCTGTCCAATAGCCACCCTCCCAATTCTGGGAAAACATCTTAAAAAGAGAGTCTACACCCAACTCTCCCTCTGTATCCAGCATTAGCACCTGCTCTTCTCCAAGCAGCATGGATTCTGGCCTGGACAAAGTACTATGATGACATGTTGGTCCCCAACTGATGACTTTATGTTATACCCAGATAGTGGCTTCCTTATAGGTGCCTTATTTATAGACCTGACAAAGGCATTTGACCTCATTGACCACTATCTTCTCCAAAACAAACTAATTGAAATTGGCATCAGTCCAGATGCTGCTCCCTGGTTTAAACACTTCCTCACTGTCAGACACTCCAGAAGTAAAATAGGATCCTCTCAATCAGAATATGTACTTATTACCAAAGGTGTACCACAAGGATCCATTCTTGCCCCCTTCCTCATCTCCATATTCCTTAACAAACTTCTTTGTGACCTCCAACATCTCCCACTTATTCTCTATGCTAATGACATCATCATTTACTTATCAGGTCATTCACACACCAATATTCAGTGTCAAAGCCAGTTGGTCGTACATGAGTTCCATCAGTGGTTTATAAACCACAGACTACTTCTCAACCCCACCAAGACTAAAACTATGCTGTTTGGAACTCCATAGAAAATTCATCAAGCACCTTTCTCTTCACCTACACAACCATGCCATAAAGACAACCCCCACTTTCAAATACCCAGGACTATGGCTTGATTAGCTACTAAACTTCCATTTCCACATATACAAAGTGACAGCCAAAATAAACCCTCTCCTCTTATGAGCCAAAAAATCTCCCCTTTTCTATCCCAACCAGCCAGAGCAACCATTGGCAAAGGAGTTCAACTTCCTCAGCATTAATATGGGCTCATCATTTTTGCTTCTGTCTCCAAGAAAAACATTGCTATGCTCCAGACTATCTCTAACAGCATTTGCTGTTTCTTTGCAAACTAATCTTTCTGTGACCATCACAGTATAACTCTAGAAAAAGCAACATGGCTACCCATAAAGCAAAGATCTGCCCTACTTTTAGGATCCCAGATCTGTAAACGACTCAAACTGCACACATCTACTGCCCTTGCAGCTAGACTTCATGTAAAAAAACTTGTTATACAAATTGAAGCACTTCTCACAAGCTACACAACTTTCATTACCCCTAGAACCAAACATCACAACACTGCACACTCTTTCTCCTCTGAGGCACCTACTTTTTGGCAAGCTCTCCCCATCGACATTAAAGAAATCAGTACTTATTTCAGAATGCAACTGAAAAAGCACTTCTTCATTAAAGCCACATGCTCCTGCTTCAACACAGGACATATCACGCAACCTATCTCCTTTCCAAGTCTCTTCTTCTTTCTCAAGATTCACTGAAGATTGACCTACTTTAGAAGAGCGAAAGCGAGGAAGCCCGAAATTCAAAACCTCAAATAATTTCACTCTTCTGAGGTTTCGCTGTGGTTATGGATTCAGGTAAGTGTGTATGTGTTAAGAGTTTTGGGTAGGGGATGTGATGTGTGTCAGTGTGTTTTGTTGCTGTGATGTGTGTTTGTGCGAGGAGAATCTAGCTTGTGTGGTGGTGTTTTGTGTGTGTTTATATGTAGTGCGACCTCGGAGTGAGAATATTTTAGTAGGGGGGGTGTGGGGGGCACAGCACCCCACATGGGGGGGGTGCAGATAGGCTTACCCTCCTGCTTTTGTGTAGTAGAGAGCTTGTGTTTTTGTGCAGGGTGGGAGGTGTGTGCGTGTGGAGTAAAAGCACTAAATTCAAAATCTCCGGTGTGCAAGATTTTGAATTTCGCAGTTCTGAGTTTTCGTGGTTTTAAATCTTCGACTTTATAACTTCGAAATACTGAATTTCAACATTTCAGTATTTCGAGGATATAAATTGAATCCATATATATATATATATATATATATATATATATATATATATATATATATATATATATATATATTATACCCTGCTTGATTGCACATTGCACTGTGCATGTTCACTGGAATGCATATACACTGTTTTTTTCTATGTAATTAGTCTGAACTATTCTGCTATTGCTTACATTTCTTGATTTTTTGTTTGTGAAATGTTTTGTATTTTTCCCAGAATGAGCATGAAATTTGTCTATACTGATAAGTACACTACCCCGGTAAATAATTTCAGCAAAAAAAAAAAAAAAAAAAACAGAACCCAAACTCATCCTACTAAATATGTGCAATAATGACCATGGCATACATGCTTACCTTGCCATATACACTCCTGATGTAGTTGTGGCTACTGAAACCTGGTTAAAAAAGAAATAGACGGTAATGAGATCACCCCCCCAGGATACAATAAACTCAAGCATGACAGACAAAACAAGTGTGCAGTTGGTGTAGCAATCATCTATAAAATTTCCCTAACCATCACCTTACTTCAAAAAGAAATACACAAATTTAACAATGCTGACTATCTAACAATACTCCTAAAAGTCAACAATAGAAAAACTATTCGCCGGATTCAGCAAGCTCTGCATGGAGTGCCTGAATAGTGCAAGACCTGCTGCATGCAATATGGCCGCCGAGCGATCCAGGAATGAGCCCCCGAGACATACACGAGCGCTCCTACACTATTCCTGCACGGACACCACTGCTATATGCTAATTACCTCAATTGCTGGTGAAAACCATGCAAATGAGGTGAATTAGTGATCCAGGAAGTAGTCAGGCATCTGTGCAGGAATAGTGTAACCTGCAGAAATGTATTTGGTTACTAACCGAATACATTTCTGCAAATTACAAAACGGAGGCATAACTACTCTAAAGAAAGCATGTATTCAATGTAGTAGGCATGCCAATGGCCAAATATATGGCCATTGGCATGACAAATAGTTGCAAAATTATTTTTTTTGGCCGATTTCGGACATTTAAGTGTAGGGCAACAGTGCGCAAATGGGATCCACCCGAAAATAAGAAAAAAAGGTGGAAATAAGCTTTTAAACCCAAATTAGCATTTTCCCATAATAGTCAATGGCATGCATAAGGCAACAATACCAGGAAATAGTGGTTGCTATGGAGGAAGGCTGTGTGTGAGTGTGGTAACTATGAATTAGCATTCTGTTTTATGCAAATGAGGGGACTGATACTGATTCACAGATTTCCTCTCAGTGTTAGCTTGCACCCAACTGTGTAGGTGCAGCAACACCCTTGTATAAGTCTAAGAGGTAGATGACCTCATAGAGGGGAGTGTCATGCATGCTGTAAGCTTATTGGAGCTCTGCTGCCTGTGTTTGCCCTTAGCTAAGCACAGCTAAGGAAGGGGATATGTCTGAGGCTGCCTAGCAGTGTTTACATTGCCTAAACTGGTGTGCATGCCGCGCACTGGGTTTAAAAAAAAAAAAAACAGGAAATAGCAACTCTGTTCACATCTGAGAACTAGGTATGCACGCCGTGCCTCGGGGCTTAAATGGGAAGGCAATTGGAAGGGAAAACAGCAGCAGGAAGGCAATCAAGGAGAACTAGCATAGCTGGCAGGTGAAATGTATCAGAATCAACCAATTACACACGAAATAGCCTAGCACACTACTATAAACTATGTAAACACCTTCCAGTCTGGTTTTTCCCACAATCTCTACACCATCGGTGTACACAGACGGGGAATTTTTACCTAACAAAACCAACAAAATGTTAGGGGCTGCTGTCGCTCTCATACATCAATATGTGCAAGAGGCTGAGGGTGGTGAGGATGTGAATGTTGATGACCAACCCACAATGAAGAGGAGGCGAAGAGTGTACAGACTCAGGGTAACCTACCAGGGGCTATATGAGCTGGAGATAGTGGAGTGCTATAGGATGGAGAGGGACATTCTACAGCAAATTGTTGAGGTGTGCTAGCCACACCTCACACACAGAACCAACAGAGGGGAACCCATCCCAGTGGATACCAAGGTATGTGTAGGCTTGAGAATACTAGCCACAGGTACCTTCCAAAGGGCAACTGGGGATATCATGGGGATCTCACAGGCATCAGCATCCAGGGTACTCCACCAGTTCCTGGATGCCATGTCAGCACATGCCGGTGAGCACATATATTTCCTCAACACCCGTGAGGCATTGACCAGCAATATGCGTCTCTTCCACCAAATGGCAGAATACCCTAAGGTAGTGGGTGCTATAGACTGCATGCACATACACATCAAAGCACCACCCGGTGAACAGGGTAGGGTCTACATAAACTGCAAGGGCCTCCCCTTCATCAACTGCCAGGTCATGTGTGATGCCCAGGGCATTATCTTGAATGTGTGTGCTGGCAGCTTTGGAAACTATCACAACTCCCATATCTGGCATATGACACAGCTGTACCAGTCATTTGCCAGTAGGGACATCCCATATTGCCACCTAGTGGGGGATGCTGGCTACACACTGGAGCCATGGCTGATGACACCCCTCAGAAATGCATACACACCTGAACAAGAACTCCATAATGAGGCACATGCACAAACCAGAATCATAATAGCGCGTGTGTTTGGGATGTTCAAGTCATGGTTCCGCTGCCTGGACATATCCGGTGGAGCCTTGCAGTACTCTACAGCTACATATACACAAATGTTCATAGTATGTGCCATACTACACAATATGATCCTGTGGAAACAGCTGCAGCAGGAACAGCACGGGGCAAGGCCACACAGCCCCCCACCATTGCCAAGGCCATCACAGGCACAGAGGGACTTGGGAGATGAACTACCTGTGCCTGCCCATGTAGGCAGAAGGAGATGGCCAGTATGCCCAGGCTTTGGCAAAGAAGCAATGCATAACACATACACTGACACAGTAGGGGCCGAGGGAATGACACTTCTCTCTGACTCGCACATACAGTAAAAGGGATGCCAAACATGACACTACCTGTGCTTTACCATGTATAGGGAGTATACTATATGCATCCAACATAGTCAGCCCTCCAGCACCATCCTCAATACTGGCACAGCCACAAGGTAAGTCACTCGTCCTATCAATTGCTGAATGGAGTAGTATGTTCTGATAGTTGTATCTATGGTATGGACGTAAGCATGCAAGGGAATCGGGTCGCTGAATGGAATGGCAGCAGATAGTGGACACCTATACGGGCAGCATGAAATCCATAACAAATGCTGGTGTCAACATACTAGGCTGTACTAGACAAGTTGACAAATTCCACTGCAGTACATGTGGTGGCCCAAATGTGTGTCCATAGGACACACACACGCATGTCAGTGAGGCTCACATACCCACCACCAGCCTCAGCCAGCAGGACAGGTGTAGATGACCATAAAGAAAGGCTGGGCTAAGGCCTCCAATTGATAGCAATGGTGAACAGCCCCCCTCCAGACCTACACAGACAGACTACAACAGGTCTGGCAGTTGTATGTAACTTCTAAAGGGGAAGACTTCTGAAACTGAAATGTAGGTCAATAAAACCTAAGATATGTACTCTACTGATATGCCTCCAGTTTGCATGATAGGTCAGAATACAAAATGAAATGGAAGCCAACAGAGTACCTGAAATACCAGTACAGTCATAGCAAATGTTTAAAGTCATCAGGTGTGCCCCCCCACAATTCTATGTCGAAATGCAGTAACATATAAGTGTGAGGAGTAATAACAGTGGAACACAGATTACCCGAGCTGGCCCAATCTACAGGATAGATTGTTGCATGTGTACAATATGCAGGGGTCCGTGTGTTAGGGTGTTGTGTGTTCAATATTGTGGGGAAGTGGTCAGCATGTATGCATGGAAGGTTGTGTCTCGGTGGGCTATGGGAAGTACTGTGGATGACAGGGCCATGTTCCGACAACTGCAGTGCCAACCACAATGCTTCTCAACAATACCCATGTCAGCAGTCGTCCATACTCACTTTCCAGATGTCAATATCTGTCACTGTCTGAAAGATGGACATGCCATGAATGTGGGCCCATACATACACACAGTACACAGATGAAAGTACCCCAGACAGAGTACATAAAAGGTAACTGTCAACTGTACACAACTTTGGAATTGTACATACAGGTTTGCAGCACATTAGTTGTCTGTGTAGTATGGAATACTGAGGTAGTCTGGCCAATCACTGGCAGACCACAAAAGGCACAGTTATGAAGTAATGAGAGACTGCCTATGTCCCCGCACAAGGCAGCATAAGGGGAATGTCCCATGTATATCTGTGAGTCAGCTGCTTGTAGCTTCAATATCACACATGCACTCAGCTCTCCACACTATCAGCCACAGGTTTATCACAGGTCATATTCTTGCTATTGGGAATGAGTACAGTATGACCGCACTTCTGTATGGGAATACCCACAGAATGCAGCATGCTGAAGAGGTGCCCCATGCAGGTGTGCCCCTAGCTGTAAGCAGCACCCTGCCTGCATCCAGACCAATAGATTAATATGGACAGGAACTATTACCATTAATACCATGCATACTTACCATCACCCCAGAGGAATCCACTGGCTTGCAGCCTAGGAATGTAGGAATGACAGAATGCACTGGCCTTCTACAGATGGCCTGCATCACTACCAACTGGCCTACATTCCTCTGTCAAAGGCCTGTGCCTCACCCATAGTACCAATGTATGGTATCTCATGGGGTCCCAATTAACAACCTAACACAGTCAACAGAACACAAATGCAAGGTAATGTTGACAAATCCAATAGCATGCCAACCATGTCCTACTGCATGAACTGTGGACCAACCCCTAAATACCGATTGGATGAAGAGCCAACTATAGAGATACTTCTCTGATATCACTCGCATAATGTTAGGAAGAGGATAGAATAACAGAGTGGGGACGTGTAGAAGCATGGACGTCATGGAGTGTGTGAAGTCTGAAACTCTGATGTGTGCCCATACTACCCCTGTCTGCAAATCCAGCAATGGATGGCTACAAAGCTGCTCATAAACCACAATGTGAAGGGGAACTGACCAGATATATGATCCCTGACTCTGGGTTACTTGGGTGAATCTGTACAGCTGAAAGGTATGGCCACAGCAGGATATGGCCATTCTGTTAAGTCGATATATGTACAAGAAGGGGATCCTCAGCCACCGCACTACCACGGTGCTGGACCATTTACACAGACCCATAAACAAGTGTCTGCAGCTACTCCTCCAGAATGGCATGAGTGTGCAAGAATATGTAGGTTGCAGACCACAATACTGGATACAGCTTCATTCATCTTGCATTTCCCAGGAAATAACTGTGAGCAAATAAGTATATCTGTCAGTAGTTGATGACATAATACATCACAGTGTAAAACAGTACATTAGTCTGAATATCTCTGCTAACATCAACCACGTAACCCAAGCAGCACAGACAGCAATAGTTACAGTATCCCACTATCTGTCACCCATTGTGACTCCATATTGTCAACCTATCTACAGATATCCTGCAAAAACAGGTTGCTAGCTGTAGGTGTAGAACACCAAACCCTGGACTGGAGTGCAACCCTACCTGGAATGGATTCACACACTCAATACAGAAGGTCATACAGTGCATGCTCCTACATTTACAGAAATGAAGCCCATGTCTGACAACATAGTGGACTATACATGTTTGTCATTCGCAAATGTCTGCGCACACACACCAAATTGTATTTCATTCATGTATTACACACACATTGGATAGGAATACTCGCACACATCCAAGGCCAACACACTATAATATGTCAAACATACACACACAGAGATGTGGAGAAGAGAGAGACAGACAGTGACAGAGAGAATTCCATTATGAGACTTGTCCCACCCACCACACATCCAATTGGCTGATATCATATGATGTGCTGATGTCAGTCACTGTAGACATTCCTTGTGGTAGCCCTCAGCCCTGTAGTGTCTGTGGTGCTTGTGATAACTGTGTAACATGATAGTACAAATCAGTATTCATCTAGCATTTGTATACCTAGTCCTGTCAAATGTAACGTTGTGTGTGACACAGTGTGTGTGTGTGTGTGTGTGTGTGTGTGTGTGTGTGTGTGTGTGTGTGTGTGTGTGTGCGTGTGTGTATGTGTGTGTATGTGTTTCCAGAGGAATGATGTATGGCCCATTCACACACACTGTACTTCCCATTCATGTTAGCACTCCTGCTGATGTCAGTCACTTTGAAATAAACCTCTGGCCAAATCTCAGTCCTATAAGCTATGTGGCACTTGCAATATGTGTGTAATAGTGTAATGTCAAAAACTAGTTAGGTAGGAGTTCTAATCCCAGAAATGGCAACTGTGAAACTTTTTGTGTGTGTGGAGATGAATGATTTGGAGGCCATTCACACTCATTACACCTCCCATTGCTCTACTTTAGCATGCCTATTGATGTCAGTCACCTTGAAATAACCCTTTGGCCAAATTCCAGCTCTATAAGCTCTGTGGTGCATCTACTGTACTTCATTGAAAGAACACTTCGAAAAAGAACAGTAGACAAACACTTACGTGAAAGTGCACTTAACTGAAACTGCACTTTCACAAAGAATGTTTCAACGAACCGATGAGGAACACTAAAACAATATTTTTGCAGGGGTGCAAGCCCGCCTGCACCCCCCATGTGGGAAGCTGTGCCCCCCCCACACCCCATACTTAAATATACCAACTCCAAGATTGCACTATAGTGGGTAAACAGGTAAATTCCCTTTTCCCCACTGTAGTGTGCTTCGATGCCTCAGTGTTCTTCTCGGAAGTGCACTTTTGGTTAAGTGCACTTTTGTGTAAGTGTGCGTCTACTTCTCTTTTTCGAAGTGATGGACGTTCGATGAAGAGAAATAGACCCAAAGATATATATATATATATATATATATATATATATATATATATATATATATATATCCTTCTTCTTCTTCTTTCAGCTGCTCCTGTTAGGGGTTGCCACAGCAGATCAACTGTTTCCATTTCTTCCTGTCCTCTGCATCTTGCTCTGTCACACCAACCACCTGCATGTCCTCTCTCACCACATCCATAATATATGTATTATATATATATATATATATATGTATATATATATATATATATATATATATATATATATATATATATAGATAGATATATATGTATATATATATATATATATATATATATATATATATATATAGATATATATGTATATGTATATATACATATAAATATATGTATATATATTTATATATATATATATATATGTGTGTGTGTGCACGTACATGTGTGTATATATATATATATATATATATATATATATATATATATATATATATATATATCTACATATGTACTGGAACCATACATCCCTGCATGCAAAGCTGGACTCTGAGTACTGACTATCTTGTTCTTGGTGTTTGAGCTGTATGTTTTTAAGTATCTCCTATTGGATATTGATCTGATATGTTGATATAAACTGTAGACTACTATGTGTTTAGGGCATGTCATTGAGTACTGCTGTCATGAAGTAATGGCATACCTATCAGTGTTAGATAACCTATCTGTCAAAACATTCATCCTAATGCCTAACCTGTTGGCTAGCTAATTTCTGTCTGTTGTCTGTACAGATGTTCAGATGCCAGGTATCCATCTTAGCTACTTACAGGCAATCTCTGCGTGACTGACACTGACATGTCTGCCCAGCTGTGTTATGAATGCCACAGCTAGGAAACCCCACTCTGTATGCACCACATGCCATAGATACCTCAACCAGACTACCACAGTGAACAGAACATGCTTGGATACAGGTCCCTAACCCAGTCACTGGCCATGTTATATATGTTGTCTACATGTCAATTGGAGCACCTCACTGACTCTCTGCAAGAGAAAACCAGATGGTTGGATGTTGAATTTAACTGTCACCCTTGGTATCACTCAAGTGGCATCGGCTGATAGATGGCCTGCTGACAAATGTCAGGTGGCATGATACCAGTGTTAAATACAGCACTTAAACCAATCACAGATAAAACCAATTAGATAATTAGTGCAGTAAGCTTTTCTTCTTCAGTGCTGCTTTTTAAAGAAACAGCACTGTTTAAACCAGGCGGCATGTTAGCTCTAAAGTCAATAATCCATCTTAGTTTTGCATATTCAGTGTTGTTTGCCAAATCACCCTCCCTTGCAATTGCATAAACTGTAAAACCAAAAACTTAAAACAATGTGAATCACCTGATTCTTGTACAAGTTTAGCTAATGCATTAGTCAATTTTAAATTACAAATGTCATTTATATGTTCCATCACCCTTTTAAAGTTCTGTTACTCTTTCCAATATAGAAACAGTCACAGGAGCAGCATTTTGCCACATAGACAATATACTTAGTCAGACAATCAGCATAGAAAGAAAATCCCAGTTGACACAATGTTCTGGGGTGCATTATAACACTTGAAGAACATACATATTTGCAGATTCTACAGGATCTACATGCAAATGTGCCCTTACTTTCTGAAACAGGAAAAGGGACTTGTGTTTGTTTATAACATAACCTGCATTTAAAGGACTTGCTATTCTTGAAAGTGAAGTGGGGCTTACACACCCCTGGGTCTGTCAGTAGGATGGGACAATTTCTTTTCACAATGTCACGTATCCTATTTACATCACTAGAATATGTGAGGGTAACCCTGCTAGTATTCTCCAATTGATTTTCTTGACCTTTAGTTGTTAACTGTTCACTCCTTTCTGAAAAATAAGGTTGTGTATTAGCACAGTCACTACTCTTTGTATATGCTATAACCCTCTCTATATTGCCTATCCTATAGCCTCTGTCCAACAAATCAACCCAAAGCTTATCTAGTGCTTCCTCTAGGTCTTTATTCTTTGTATGTAACCTCCTACATCTCATTACCTGATTCTTAATTAAATTGCGCTGCACATGCCTTGGATGCATACTAGTATTATGTAGTAGATTGTTTTTCCTGCATGGCTTCCTGTATGCACTAGTGGATAAAGGCCTTCTCACTCACTACACCCCCCCCCCAATTGCTATACTTGGAAATGTCTGCTGCTATAATTAACATTAAATGTACCTTGTTACACTCTTCACCCTATGGGCTACCTGGAGCTTGTAGTACCAGCATAACACTGTTCTACAAATGGGTAGCACATGGGTTACCCTCTGAGTCCTGGCAAATGTGAGTATGTGTGTGCAATTGTGTGTGAGTGTGCATATTTGTAGGAGACAGCATTCTGAGGCCACATTCTCCAAATACACTAAACCTTGCCATACATTATAAGGGATGGTGATGTTGCTGACATTAGAAGAGCCATGACAAAGCCTTATCCTACTATCCCTGTGGCATGTGCAATAAAATGCATATCCCTGTAGTAGCACTGATTAGATAGACAAGGGTTTGTATTTCAGTCCTTGTCAATGTATGATTGTGGTTATGCAAGAGCAGTATTATGGGTTTCAGTGAGTACAATATCCAATGTGGGGTGTGGGTGCTGGGTATACTGTCTTTACACCATGGATACCCCCAGTACATATCCCAAGGTCCACAGTATGAGGACCGCTGTCACCATCAACCATACAGTAACTGATTACACTATCCAGCCTAATGATGCATGTGCTGTGTGCAAAAACTCTGTAATAGTATGGACTCACTGACAAGGTAGTTAGACACTTATGACTGTATGTGTTTGCCAATGTGTATATGACAGTATGTCATACTATGTATTGTTCATTAACGCCCAGGACATCCCCCATTACCATACTGTGCAAGGCCTGTTGATGTTCTTCACTTAACAGAAAGTGTGAGACACACCTCACCCTAAAAGCTCTGTGGTGTTTGCAGTTAAGGCCAAACACATTAGTAGCAATAAGTACCTAGGTAGGGGTTCTACTCTCAGTGTTGCCAAGTAAGTGTGTGTGTAGTTGAAGGGATCTACTTCAGTTTGCAGAAAATATATGTCCCATGAGATCATTTGTCTGAGAACTAACTGGCAAAAGGTAACAGTTCAAAGCAATCATCTTGTGGAAATTCATTCCATCAAAACTAGTAGTGGATGTGTAAATGGCCTCTTCCCCACTGTACAGCTGTACAGCAATACTGGAGTTGATATATATAGCTGGGTGTGGTTGTTGTGGGCACAGCCACCCACATTGGGGTTATTGTGTGTATTCCCCCACTTAGTGTGCTGTTATACTATACAGTTTATGTTAACAGGTTAAGTAGTTGTTAATCACACTATGTGTGGTTCGATGCCACCCCACACCCTCCAATGTGGGGGGCTGTGCCACCCACACCAACACACCTATGTTTAACAACTCCAAGATTGCACTACATTGGGGAAGAAGACATATACCCTGGCAGTACCATTGTCAATGACATTAAACTGGTGGACTGATTATTTACTCATGTGATGTTTTGGCAGTTTGGTCTTGATGGAATTACAAAGGCCAAAATGAGTTCACTGCAAAATGAAGTACATCCATATGAACAGTATTCTCTGTGTATTGCATCAACACCAAAGCCTCTCTGTGTGTGTGTGTGTGTGTGTGTGTGTGTGTGTGTGTGTGTGTGTGTGTGTGTGTGTGTTTGTGTGTGTGTTATTCACAAACATTTGGTGTGTGCCACCCAGTACACTTCCCATTGTCCACTGTAGAAGAGCTGCTTACATCAGTCACCATGCACTCACCTGTATGCACCCCTCAGACCTATCAGCCATGTGGCACATGCAGTAATTGTTATACAGACCTGTTACTTGTGTTCAGCTGTACCCGGAATATGACACAGTCAGTGTGTCACCACAGTGCCACACCCCTTGTAGGAAAGGACAGCAGACCAACATCCTGCTGACACAGACACCTAGAACACAGAATACATTATGGAGACCACAATCAGTCAGTGTTAATAACAGCTATAATACATCATGGCTGGTCAGCTGCACACCCTGACGTGTAAGCATTAATCTTTCCAGCTGACAACATGTTAAACAGCATTATATTGCTAAACCTTAGTACATTCATCCTGTGCATCAGAACCATATTAGCATGTCCCTGCATTGATGGTATGGATGACAGGGATGTGGCACAGGTATCAGCATATGCACAGGGTGTGTTGTGGGTTTGCCATATGCCTAGGCTAAGTCATTTGGTTGACATCATGTGTGTGGGTTAGGAGGTTTGTTATTAAATTGCCTGTGCAGACGTGGTGTTTGTAGGTATGGAGGAGCCCTAGCTGTGTTGGTGATGTGTGTGTGTGTGTGTGTGTGTGTGTGTGTGTGTGTGTGTGTGTGTGTGTGTGTGTGTGTGTTCGTGTGAGTGTGTATGTATGCACACATTTCTGCATTGTGGCTGCCTTATATAAGAGTTTGTTAGACAGCTGCAGACCATACATGGCAGGGTGTACAGTTCACTGTGTCTGGCCATGGACATGGGAACTGTGCCAGCCAGGGGTTGCATGGGCACTACCAGGAAGAAGCCCAGATATGGTGCCCGCCCCGATGATGACAGTTGTTTGCTGGATCTGCGTCCCTGTTGGGACCGGCCAGGAAAATGTGCACATGGCCTGCTGCTTTGTGGTATGGACAGCCCCCCCCCGCTGCAGTGCTAGTGCTGGTACTGTCACTACGGGAGCAGCTGTGAGTTGTTGCACGTCAATGTAGATCTCCACCTGTTGGTGTTGCTGACCTACTTCCACATGTCCGACGTCCTACTCCCACCACATGCTCTGCCACAGACACCACATGGTCGAGGATTCCCATCATCTCACCCAACCGTCTATCCATGACCTCTGCAAAATAATGGTGGGCACCTGCAAGATCACGGATGTAGTCACATACAGCAGGAAGAGTAGCCCTCTGGAGCCTAAGACTATTTCTGGTGTAATGTTCCATATGTGCCTGTGCCTCCATGATCGCTTGAAACTTGCGTCTGGTTAAACCTGCTCTGGCACTTCTGCCAGGGGCATGATGGCCAGCAGCCCTCCTACGAGCACCCCTGTAAATCTGCATGTGTGGTACCTCACTGGTCATCTGGCTATTGCTGCTGTGTACAGACACACTTACCATAGTCACCACACTTTCCAATCCCATGCCACCACCTGCCAACTGTCCCTCATCTATGGCCACTGGTGATGGGGTATGTATGGGCATTGTGACTGTGCACAGGGATGGGGTGGATAAAAGTGGGATGTCAACCAATGGCACAGATTCAGCCCCTGAAAAACCTGCCTGTGCCTCACTATGCCTTTCATCATTGTCAGAGTGTGTATGGACACTAACATCAGTTTGCCTGCAGGAGAGGCCCCTGATCCACCTCGCCAACTGTGAGGGGCAGATAAGAAATATAAATTAAGACCTGCACATTATGGTTTGCTTCTACACATACACACACACACACACACACACACTCACACACACACACACACACACACACACACACACACACACACACACACACACACACACACATGTGAGGTGGCACAAAGATATTTCACAGACCTCTCATTACCCAACAGTCAACATGCATGACATATGGCACTCAACAGCATGCATTGTAGCCATTCTTAGTCCTTATTACCAACATTATAGATCTCTGTGATGCATGATTTGTGTTAGTAGGTGATGTTCCTTCCCCTGGAGCACACTGTACCCATGTACACAGTATTGCTGTGCACCTGTACAGCACACTGGCATGTACTGTGCACCATACCTCACAAGTGTACACACCATTGCTAAATGTGTATATGTGTGGCAGTTATGTTTGCTCTGTTGCTCACAGCCCCTATGTGTTTGTCTGACACATAACTGGGATGATATGAGGACTGTTGTCAATAATTAATGCCTGACCTTTGATTTGAAAATCTCATCATCAGCAGTGCATGTCTATGCAATAAAATCTGGTTACACAAACAGCCTTCAAAGATTAATGCGGATATGATGAGTGTACACACCTTTGTTGACATGCCAGCCACTTCTATGATATGTAATGAGGCCACAATACTGCATTTGTTAACATTACACACACCTGATATGTGACATATGATCTGTGCAATTAAATGCAGTATCAAACAAATGTGTTAGTAGTGCAGATGCTGAAAGAGATGCATACAATATGTGGTTTGCATAAGTGGGCACACCCTTAACACAATGGTTTGTTGAAGCACCTAAGTGAACTACAGCAGTCGCTATTCCTGGAAGGGGTGTACTAGCATAACCCATCTTCACTTGCCATTATTTGGTCACTCTGCCCTACAAATATCCCCCAACTTTGCCAGATTGCAGGTCAACTCATGCACAGCCCTTGGAGGTCACACAGTGGCTTTGCTATTGCTGTAGAGTCAGGGTTGCATCTGGCACAATTCATAACCTTCACTGTGTTTGGATACAGCCATTCTTAGCAAGCTTTGGATGTATGCTTCAGTTCACTGCTGTGTTTCAGGCTAACACCCCTCCCCATCCTCAGCCTTATTGCAGATGCTTGACAACTATGGGCTACACGAGTGTTATTTAGCAATGTTCCAAATTCCAAACACCATGTCTACTGGCCTAGTTCCAGCTAATGAACAGCAAACCTAAAGGTGTACACTGGCACCAGCAAGCTAAATACTGGGGATGGTGGCCCTGAGGTGGAGTGAGATGTTGCTTGTGCACCACACATATCTTTATGAATACTGTCAGTAAGTTTGAGCCTTGGTCTCATGACACCATTGCCCATTGCAACACATGCCTTTGGGAGACTTGATGTTATGCTTATGCTACATGTAGAGAGCCCTGGATGATGTATCATGTGGGACAACTCTTCTGTCTGACTACCCTAACCCACGGGCCATACTTATGCAAAATCCAGGCGATCGTCGACACAAGTACTGCACAAGCAGTACTTGCTAGACATTCCTGTAAGTCCCTCAGTGTTGCTGTATATTTCTGGGCAGCCTCCATGACCAGTTTGCAACATGTTTTGTCATCTGTTTTGGATGGGCATCTGTTTATTTTCTACATCAATGTTGTCCCATACTTCATACACACATACATGACTGTCTGCACTGTTTGACATGGTATATGCAATGGTGAGGTAAGGCTACTTGTCCCACTCCTCAGTGCTACACTCAGACATGGGATCCATTTCATGGTTTGTAAAATGTGTGCAAGCCATGGCTGCCTCTGTTGCAGGTGAGTGGGCAAATGTCATGGATATACTTCTTGGACAGCAGAGCATTACTTGGTGTGACATTGAGGACCTGCACTTGATGGAAGGTGTGTACTCAAGAAGAGGGAATGCTGTCAGTACATCACAAGCTGCTTCCACAATATGTTATTGGGAGTGTGTGCACACATATGCTTCCAGTGTTTGTTAAGGTATGTATTCCCCATATTTGTTGTCCTAACACTGGATTCCATATTACACATTCATTTCTTATGTTAGGATCAAATTACAGGTTGTAAAAGGTGTGGAATGTGGTATTGTGGTTTGCAGTTGTGTATATAAGGAACAGTTGTCCTGGTAATAGTGGTGTATACACTGTTGTAGCCACTGTATAAGGGTAATGTTTCAGACATGTCCCTACTGTAGGCCATTTGTCCCACCATTATGTTCATCTCTGTCTGCACATCTTGCACTGACAGGTTGTTAGGTATACTGCAGGACTCTTACATACACTTCAGATATGGCACTGTGGTGACCAGTTAACACCAACAATAAGTGAACATGTACAGCATGCATTATGGGTAGGTGTGTTAAATATGTGCATAGCAAACAGCATGGCCATAACATGGCCGGTGTATTGGCAAACCTGAACAAAATAACTCCATACTCACCAGCTGTAGTCTACTGCCCAAGTTGTATACAAGAGGGACCTAAATAGTTGTGTGAGAGAAGTAATGTCAGTAGCCACACCTGTGACATTGGTACAGGGTGGGAACAGCATTTCAGCACATCAACAGTACAAACCCAGAATACTAGAGATTATGCACATCTGTTCATTACTACACTGCAGCAACAGACTATCTTATCTGACATATGCATATAGATACTTTACAGATGAAAATGGATAAACAAAAGTGGTCTAATAATGTGCCCTGGGGCCTTACATGCATGCTCCTCTTCCATTGTGTGGGTGGCATTCACCTCCACAATGCTGTCTTCAGCCTGCTGGGTTGTCTGGTGGGTGGGTGCCCCAAGGCTGGTGAGGAGCTCCTCAGCATGTGTCAGTGGCAGCTGGCATGACCCCCACCTGTGGCTAGCTGGTCCTGCCTAACTGCAGCAGCACGCTGACAGGCGTGGTGGATCAGATTTTTGCACTGATGCTGCACCTGCTCATAATTTCGGTTGTGCAGCCCAACATTGTTTACCCTGTGGACGAGCTTGTTCCACAGGGTGAATGTCTCCTGCAGATCCTGGGCCCTGCGGCTGAATAATATGGCATGATGCATGATGAGATATTGGATGATTGCATCATTTTCTAGGTTTGTGAATGTAGGCAGACGTTCCTGGGGCATTGTACCTGGAAGACATAAACAGGAAAAAAGATCACAGGACCTTATACGGTTGTCCACATGCACATCAACAGTGGATGTTACTTGCAAATAATCCAAACTATACCATAACACTGTAAGCTATCATGGCTTTGACATTTTGCATTACACTCCTGGCCCTGACCTGTCCAGTTCCTCCAATGTTGGACACTTAATGGCATAATCCACTATTCACCATTCATTTCTGTGTAGAGAGATGCCAGTGGCCATCTTCCATGTGGATAGTGTGTGGATGGTGGCATGTCTGTGTTTGACTGTAATGTGTGATGGAACTGTGAGCACATGCCTGTGTTCATGTAGGAGGCTAACTGTGATGTTCTCATGCTTCATGGAGACTTGCTGTTGTTGCCATCAGTCAGCATTATGTCCATGCTCACCACTGCTGTGGGCAGGAGTGTAGTTGATGTGCATATCCCCCTGTACTAATGTTGTGGATAGGGTGCCACTGTTCCCGCCTATCCTGTCTGATGCAGGTTGCATGTATCCATAGTATGTGTGTACAAGGTGTGCTTTACCCCAAGTACAGGTTGACTTGTGTTACTGGCTCTGAGACTGCGTACATATGTGGAGACATGGTTGCAACTGACCTTGGTGGTTTGGATATGTCTGATTTCTAGTCATAGTCAGCCTTACAGGAAGTCACCTGTGAACCTACATGCTTGCTCAGATAGAGGTGCACTTGCTTCCAAGTTGTGGTCTGCACCTATGTGTCCCTGTACAGCCACTATAGCAACCTATTATGTGCTTTGTTTCTTGGTGCTGTCCACCAGGGGGGATTACTCTATCATTGGTGGAGGATGGTTGTACAGGTCAGGTACTGCTGATTACATATATCTATATTGGATATGAAGTGTACACACCCCTGTTACAATGCATGGTACTTGTGCAATTGGAACATGACCCCACAAAAGCACGTCAACACAATCCCTACCTGTGCTGTGTCCTATAGCCTGCTCAGTTCAATAGGGAACATAACAACCTGTCCTGTGGAAACATATGGGAATTAATACTCAGTACAGTAAGCCAGTTGAATGTGTGTGCACACCCTTACACTATGTTGTGTAAACACATGCTGAGATGATTACAGCATCCATTTGTCTTGCTTTGTACTCTAACGTTATATCACATCTTCACTTAGCAATGGTTGCTCACCTTTCATGAAACAGCTTTGCTTCTTTTACAATAGAATTGTACAGGTTATGGGTCTCATTTCAGGTGAGAAATGTTTTGACATGCCTTTCTGTGGTCTCATTGGCATACAGCACACAGACCTGGCATTCCAACATGAGTGTGTACGCTTTGATATCCAGTGTATATGGGTGTTGATATATCTGTTAGTGGTAGGGAAGGACAGTGGATCATAACACAGTTGTCCACTTCTCTGATTGCTACCTGATAAGCATGCCTACTGTAGTACCCATATCAGTGTCATGGCAATGCAGCAATCAGTAGCAGTACACATTTTATTTTGTTGCATGCAGTGACAGTGATATTACACACATGTGCAACATGCACATCCTATTTTCTGGAGTGCTTGTGACCCATGTTATCACTTCTGTGCCTTTCAGCTGAACATACGCATACATACACATGCTCAGGGGATACCTGGTATACATTTGTGTTCTTTGTCATTATGGCACACTGTATTTACAGTCTTGCAGCTCAGTCATATGTCTCAACCTGTTATACCAGGACTTCTGGTCATTGGTCTACATCACTGGGTGACAAAACAGGGAAGTCAGTTTTGATAAAGTATTAATATAGCTGCCATAAGACAAGTATATGTGTAAGTGACTACAGGTATTGGTCACAACTGTGAACATTGTTCAGAAGAACACTGTGCAGTTGAATGTTATTAATTCAATATATCACATGCAGTTTAACACACACATCTGCAATGGTGCTTTACTATGCTCATGCCCTATATAGGTATAATACTCATATTCACAGGTAACTAATGGATATGGGCAACATCCCATTAACTGGTCTAGCAGTGGCACATGTACAACTGTTTGACAGACACTCTAGTGGTTGCCATATGTGAGCTGTCCTTTCCCAGGGTGTGTCAGGCTCCGCAGCTGTGACCCAACCTATCCACCTCTTAGGCCATCACATGTGGACAAAGCCTAACATTGGGGGGGTATATAGGGACAGATCGTAGATATGACTATTACAAACCTATGAAGATTGTAGCATGATACATTTTGCATTACCATAACTGTTCTGAAGGTGGTGGAGTCTGAAACTCATATGTTTGTCATTACTTCATTACTTTCATCTCCAGCTATTTGCTAAACCAATATAGATGTTTGGAGGAACAGAACAAACACTATGATGGCTAAATCTTGACATTCTGTGAAGATCTGCACAGTTGACAGGTATGGCCCATTGCAGACAGCGTCAGATGCTATGTCCATAGAATTTGTTCAGCAGGACATCATTACAGCAAGTATTGATGGCACATATACATCCTTCATAATCATCTATCCCATTATTACAGACCAAGTGCTACATTCAATTACATGCCTGCTTGTTTCACATACCTGGTTTATCTTCAGGTTCCTTCTATGTACACATTGTCTTCTTGTTTCTTATTTTTGATTTTTGGGTTTTGTTTATGTGGTTTCTAATTTTTTGTGTGTGTGTCTCTCTCTCTCTGTCTCTCTCTCCACTACTGGGATCGAGCTTGTTTGAATAGGTTGAAGCATGGCTTTTGTAGGTGATGCTCATATTCAGGTGATGGCCTCTGCACCAAATGCTATTTCCCACTTGCTAATTGCATGCAGGCAGCTGTGTATTTCTTCCAATAGCCAATGTCATAGCAACCCACTACTATAAATAACTACATCATGTGGGCGTTGTCCCTTTACCTTGCCTGTATGGAAGACATCCTTCATGTGTGGGTGTTATAGACAGCAGGTAGAAATATCTCTTATAACATGATTTGTGGACACAGGCCATCTACATGTTTATATAAGGTTCCAGACCTAGGGACAGTGTGTGAGTATTGCTGTTATATGCATTGAATACTGCTAGTTTTACAGGGTTTGTGTGCACATGCTAGTTTTGCATGGAATGCAGTCTGTCTGCATAGCTCTCAACTGTGGGCCTATCCATATGATGGCCAGAGGCCTGGCTGTTATGTTTTGTCTGTTCACCACACGGGTCTTTTCTCTGAGAGCCGTGGTATTCTCTCTGTTGATTACTATCAGTACATGGCAACATCAATTCGTGTTTCTGACTTCATATTCCTGAGTACAGGGTATGTTGCAACCAATCCTGTAACACCAGCAACTTTCACAGTGTCTAAAAGCAATATTTCAAATATGGCCCTGCGTTTCAGCCTCTGCCCTCCACTTATATACCAGGCTTTATCCAGATGTGATGCAGAAGAAGGTTGATAGTTAATGGTCTATCATTATTTAGTGCTGACATTCCTGCAATCATTCCAGTGATGTTGTGGACTCCCACACAAGTTGTGGGGTAGGGTCCATATATATGAGGGCTACAGCTGGATAAAACATGTGTGAACCCTGTACAGTCTGGAGGTCAGTGTATAAAGAACACTGTTATATGCCCTTGTAAGACATTTTGTGGGGGAGGGGTATTAAATGATTTTAACCTAGGCTGTTACAACATGTGAGGAATATCAGTAATAAGAAACATAAAGGTATATGGCTGTACATTTTCATATGTTTCACCATGTAACAGTGGTGGGCTTGACCTTAATGTATTGCACACAGTTCTGTTTGTCAGTGTGATAGTGACGTTTTAAGTTCAGCATTGTTATGTAATGGATACATTTACATTGTGACAACTAATCCTTTTCCCCCTAGGGGGTTGACTACAGAGTGTAATTGGAGGCTGTTAAACTACATCTGTAATTAAGTGTTGATTGATTCTTGTCTTCAAGGCAAGTGTGTTTTTTACTGTTGTACTACTTGAAGGCTTTAGCTTAGACAGCAAAGTATGTTATTTTTTGCAGATTATTGTGTCATATGTTTTCATTGAGAGTTGCTTTTATCAGTTATTATGTATTTCAAACACCTAAATGCTATAAGAAAAATGGCATAAAAAACTGAAATAGTGCACACATAAACATTTATATGTATACAAACTGTGTGGTGTCATGTCCTTTGCATTGTGTGTGGGTATATGTTTCATGCAATAATTCTCATTTGTAGGAAAGAATCAGACACTGGCCATTTGAAAAGGTGGCAACTGTAGGAATAATGGTTGTTTGATATTCTGCGCACCCCCTATATATATTCTCTTTATATATATCTATAAGTATTTATATATGTATATATGTATGTGTATACATATATATATATATATATATATATATATATATATATATATATATATATTTATTTATATATCATAATTTCATACGTTCATAGGCAAATACTAGGCTATCTGCCCAAGGGCATTTATAAGCCTAGCCAGAGTGTGTTGGCTTTCACCACCTTCTTAGATTAGTTCCCTGTGCCTCTGACCAGCAGAGCCACTACAGTGATCCCTGGGGTAAATTTTCTGTTTCCCACCCACCTGTCAAGGTTTCTCTTGAAGAGTGCTAGTGAGGGTCTCTGCCTGATGTATATTGGAATCTTGTTCCAAAGCATGGGGAGTCTCTGGGTCAGGAATCTATCCCTCCAGCACGTCTTATTTATCGTTGTGGTAAGGTTTATATCCCTAGAGTGTGTGGCTCTCAGGGATTTGTTTTTTATTAGGTGGAGCATATCCATCAATTCTAGGTTGGACATGGCCTTGTATGTCAAGCAGAGATCACCTTTGAGTAAGTGGTATGCAACCGAGTACAGCTGGAATTTCTTTAGTCGGGCTGCATAGGTCATCTGTTTGAGGCCAGTAATCTTCTTGGTGAGGTACTTTTGTGGTCTTTCCAGCTGTTGCAGGTGTCTTGTAAGGTACATTCCAAATGGGGTATTGTATTCTATAAAGGGTCTAATAAGTGATGAGTAGAGAGGCACAATAACCTCCTTTGTTCTGGATGAGAACCCTTTTGAAATTAGGTGGGCCACATAGAAGGATTTTCTAACCACCTTGGCAATATGATTATCAAATGAAAGATTGCTATCTACTTGGGTCCCCAGATCCCTTATTACTTTTACTGTATTTAGGGGACTACCACCTATGTGGGAGTTTGCAGGTACTTTGTTTTTTCCAAAGGGGATGACTATGCACTTTTTGGCATTCAGCTTGAGGCCAAGATTTTGACACCAGGTATCCGTCTCAGTGAGACCCTTCTGGAGGGTGTCTGTATCAGCCAGAGAATCAATTATGACACCTAGTTTGCAGTCGTCTGTGAACTTGGTCAGCCAAAGTCCTCCTATGCTTGCCTGTACCTCTGAGAAGTATATACCAAACAGAAGGAGTCCTAGGACTGAGCCCTGGGGGACGCCACTTGTAATCAGTTTAGAGTCGGACCTAGATTCTGCAACTCTCACCATGTGGGTTCTGTCCATGAGCCAATTTGCAATCCATCTCGTGATGTAGGGAATAATGTTCAGGTTGGTGAGTTTGTCTATAATACCAGAGTGGGGAATGGTGTTGAAAGCCTTTGCAAGGTCTAGGTATGTTGTGTGGACCTCCTTACCCTTATCTAATGCTTTGGTAACTGTCTCAAAGAAGTCCACCAGGTTTAGGAGGCATAATCTGCCTTTAACAAAGCCAAACTGGGTGGGGTCCAAAGTTTGGAGGTTCCCAATGTCTCTGTTAATGAGTTCCATGATGATGCGCTCCATAGCCTTGCAGACCAGGCTAGTCAGGCTTATAGGGTGATAGTTCCCGGTGTCCGTTGTGGCACCACCTTTGTGGAGTGGGATAACTGTTGCTGTGTGCCACTCTGTGGGTATGTAGCCTGTAGAGAGGCTGAGTTTGAACAGTGTGTTTAGGTGAAGGATTAGTTCATTTTGGAGCTCTTGTAAGACATAGCCTGGGACACCATCCGGTCCCATTGAGGCTGTGTTTTTGGCTTTGGATAGGGCTGTTTTAACCTGTGTGTCGGTGATTGCCAGGGCCTTACATTCTTCTGGTATGGTTATGGGCCCTTTAGGGGGTGAGAGGGGTGTGAAGTTTGCACTGAACCTGTCTGCCAAAATATTGGCAATATCAGTCAATTTAGTGTATTTTGTGCTATTCTGCACCAACTTAGAGCAGATCTGAGAGTTTCCACTTAGGTTTTTGACATAGCTAAAGAACGCTTTGTGGTTATACTTGGAGTCCTTGGCAATTTTTCTTTTGAAGCTAGCCTTGGATGATTTAATGAGGGATCGTAGTTTCTTTCTAATACTGATCAGGGATGTCTTTCCTTCTAGGGATTTTGCTCTTATCTGTACTAGTTTCCTCCTTCTATTGTAGAGCCTGTTTATGGTAGGGGTCCACCAGACTGATTTCCTTTTCTTGGAGGAGTGAGTCTTGGTTTTACTTGGGATAGTGCGATCCATGCATTCCTGCAGATGATCATAGAGTGCCTTTGTATAGGATTCAGCAGGTTGGACAGCATTGTCCATTGGCGTGGGGACTGTGAACCTTTCCACCTTGGTCTTGAGCAATGTGAAGTTTGCTTTTGAAAATTTTTTCACTGTGGTTTCCTTGATTGGGGTTGGGGGCAGAATGTGAATATCCACAGTGATTAGTTTATGGTCTGATCTAACCAGCGAGGGGTTGACATAGGTGTGGAACACTGGTTGCCATGTTGGTGATGACCGGGTCCAATATGTTGTTCCCTCTGGTGGGGATGTTGACCAGTTGATCCAGGGTGTTCGAGTTTATAAATTCTAGGAAGTGTTGTGCAAGGGAGTTAGTACTTGAATAGTTCTCCCAGTTAATGTTTGGGTAGTTGAAATCACCCAGTATTAGGGTGTTTGGTAGGACCTTCATATTTCCCAGTGTCTCCAGAAATGCGGAATGGGGGTCCTGGGTCATGGTGGGTGATCTGTAGCAAGATACAATTTGGATTGCAGTTTTGCCCATTGTTAGTTGCACTTGGATGATCTCTGATGCATCGTGCTGTGCCACTAACCTGGAGGTGTGAGTATCCTTGATGAATATGGATATACCCCCACTTTTTGTGTTTTGGTCTGGGTTTTGTGGCCAAAATGTGGTATGAGTTATAGCCTGGTAGTGCTGGGGTGCTCTCTGGAGCCTTAAACCAGGTTTCTATTACTGCACAGATATCGATGTTCTCCTTACTGAGGAGTGCCTCGAGTGCGTGCATTTTGAGGTTTAGACTTCTGGCGTTGAATAGCATTACCCTCAGTTTTTGGTTACTTGTGCTATTTACGGTGGTGGGTTTGTCTTTTGAGCCTTGCCTGAAAAAGGCACTATGGGGACGGCAAGAGCCTTTGTCAGTATTCGAAAGCCTAAGAGTGACAGGTGCAAGCCATCTCTTGCGAAGCAATGTTGCTTGTCGAGCATGTCATCCCAGGCAGACAGATACTGGATCCCCTTTGAATGACACAAGAAACTTAGCCAATTGTTGAAGTTGATCATTTTTTTCTTTATACTGTGGCATCATTCTTGCTGGGGGTAGGATGCTACTCAGGGTCAGGGTCATACCTGCCTGGGCAACATGATCAGAGAGCTCTTCCATGTCTCTTTTCATGTAGTCCAGGGAGGTACATCTCAGGTCATTCACACCAACATGTACAATGACAGAGTCATATTTGTACTTGTTCTGGAGTGACCTGAGTGCTTGTGTTATCTGGTAGATCCTGGCGCCCGGCAGGCAGCTAACTGTAACCTTCTCCTTGTCCAACCTAGTTAGTGGGACATCAGTGTGCCTGACTATAGACTCGCCTATCACTAGTATGTTGGGTATATTATTTTGCTTTAAGGGCTGTGATTGCATGGCACACTTATTATGTGAAGTATGTGTTTCATGGTTGGTGATGGGTTGTGGAGGTTGCTTGGGTGTCTTCTTTGGAGGTCTCTGTTGCTTTTGCAGATTTTTATTTAGAGCCTCCGTGTATGTTTTCGTGTATTTATGTGTGTTATTTGCCTGTGTTGGTTTGCCAGGTCTATGTGAGACTGGTGGTGTGTTGCAAGTATTACCCTTCTCCTCTTGACAGTCAGTTACAGTCTGGGGTTGAGAGAGCTTTGCCTCCAGTCTGGCTGTATAATTGCATCTCTCGCATATATTAGTGTTTGGTGGTAGGAGGAGAGGGTTGTCTGTGTACATGAGGCAGTTGTAACATTGTATCAAAATGCCCAGATTCACCAGTTGGACTGAAAACTGCCGGTGTATATGTACATATATGTGTGTGTGTGTGTTTATGTATCATTAGAATGTTTAGTGCTTCCACTTGTACATTCCCTATGGTAGACTGACTGTTCTGTATGATATGTTAGAGAAATCATTGCAACATCTTACAGCTCAGATGGCTTAGTGGTAAGTTGTTTTGGCTATATGGTGCAGGGTCCTGGGTTCAAGAGTTGCAAGGGTTGGTTACTTTGTTGCAAGGCAGAACAGTTGAGCTGTGGAGGAAGAGATTATGGCAATAATTACAAGAGGTTCCTATTCTGGGCACCTTCACCAACTCCCATTTACTGTGCCTTTTGTCAGATGTTTTGCAGTGAGAGGTTCGGAGTGTGGATCCGATGTCAGAATGCACTACATACATACATATGTATATATATATATATATATATATATATATATATATATATATATATATATATAGATAGATAGATATAGCTAGATATATGTATATATACTATATATATATATATATATATATATATATATACATATATATATATATATATATATATAAATATATATAAATAGGTTCACTTCAAAATCATGAAAGCTCAAAATACTGAAAACTCATAATACTGAATCTCATAATACTGAAAAACATACAGGACACCAACACTGACTGTATTGCAGCAGATATACATACAGAAACAAGGAAAAGATAAACCATTTCAGTCTAAACCAACTATAAGTGGGGGGGGCAAGCCCCCCTGCACCCCCCATGTGGGGGCAGAACCCTCCCACTACTTAAATAGATCAACTCCGAGATCGCACTTCACTACACTAAGATGAGGTATGTTGTAATATAGTACATTAAAAGGGAACATGACTAAGGTTACAACAGGCAGTCATGAAGCACGTAATGGTATGTTTGCCATTTTCTTCTGTGAAGTGCGATCTCAGAGTTGATATATTTAAGCAGCAGGGAGTGTGGGGATGCAGCCCCTCACATTGGGGGTGCAGCGGGGCTTGGCCCCCTGCTTATAATTGTAAATGAGTAATAGGTTTCTGCATATATATCTGCTGCAATACAGTCAGTGTTGGTGTCTTGTATGTTTTTCAGTATTATGAGTTTCAGTATTATGAGTTTTCAGTATTTTGAGCTTTCAGGATTTTGAGTTCAGGATTTTGAGATTCAGGATTTTTTAGTGAACCCATATATATCTGTATATATATATATATATATATATATATATATATATATATATATATATATATATATATATATGTGTGTGTGTGTGTGTGTGTGTGTGTGTGTGTATGTCTACATATATACATATAAATGTATATATATATATATATATATATATATATATATATATATATATATATATATAAATATATATATAGTAAACTGGTGAAACCGGCTGAACAAAACGGAGCCTTTGGAACAGTTCAAAAAGGCTTAAAGTTTATTTTCCAAGTCCACTTATATACTGACAGAAATAAAAAATAAAGAAAGAACCAAATACTGTGAAACGCTAAACGCGTTTTTCGTTCCACGTAATAGTGGGACTTCCTCAGACAAAAGTTTTTCCATACAATGCAGTTTTTAAATCAATGCATGTGCTTGCAATTAGTGTAAATGGCTTACCATTGGTGTTTTAAAGTGCTAGTACTACAAGTATAACACTATAAGTTGCAAGTTTATACAAATTTGTTTAAATTAATACTATAAATCATAAATCTAACTTGTTACATTAATTGAATACAGCATATTCAGTTTATAAGTTTAAGTATAATTATACAAAAACATAAATTTAAAAATATAAAACTAAATAAGCAAGTGTGCTGATAAATCTTTACTCTAAATGCAGTTGTGGTAGTAATGATTGTTGCTACCCTTCATAACTTTCCACATTCTGCTGAATACAAGCAAGATTTTATTACTTGCAAAAAAATGTATGTAAACAACCTGCCTTTAAAGTTGGCTGTCCACTAAGCTTACCTATACTTAAAATAATAATAAATATACAGTTCAAATCTAACTAACAAGATTAAAACCTATGTCCTAAATAAAATTCATGTATAAAAATTATGTTTATAAAAATGTTTTTAATCAAAATAAAAGAAAACCTATACAGCAAGAGTCGCCCTTAAAACTATCTCATAAGATTTTTAAGTTTTAAAACACATGCTATGGAACATGAATCATTAATCCCTGGCTCTCTACATGCAGCTAGACGTAGCTGCCAGGCAAGTTCTTTTTTCTCCAATGTACACATATAAATACATTTTCCCTACTGTTGAATGACTGTGCTGCATGATATGTTTGAGAAAACATCAAGCATGCTTGTACTTTAGATGGCTTAGTGGTAAATTGTTGTGGCTATAGTTTACAGGGTCCTGGGTTTGAGACTTGCAAAGGGTGGTTATTGAGTTGCTGGGCAGAACAAGGGCTGTTGGATACAGAATGATTAAGGTAGTTGTAAGTGGGTTTGTACGGCAGTAGGTAATGCTAACATTTGATTAAATATGCTTACAGACAGCCTTAAAAGTGCTTAATTTGTGTAGGCATTGCTTAGCGCCGTGCAAACAGGCTTAATCACGCTTACTACTGCTTAAAAGACCTTACCCCTGCTCTAATTTCTTTAGAATAAAAGAAAAAAGGGGCAATAGGAAAGTGGTGATAAAGGGGGCATGCAGAGGGAAAGTAGCTAGGGATGTGCTGGACTGGTGTAGGGAAGGTCCATAGCTGTCCATTTCTTCTACAGCAACAGCTGTGCATATATACTGAATTTGAATGTATATTTAGACACTCAAACCCCGAGAGAGGGGTGAGGACAACAATAATGTGTTGTGAAGCCAATTAGACTAGATTACATGTGTCCAGTGGACACGTGTGTGAAATAGACAGCCATGTATGGGTTAAACTTTTTTTTTTTTTTTTGGAACCGATTATCCTTTTTTTTTAAGGTTAGAGTGGGATGTTGGGGAAGGATAGTAAGTATATTTGGGGAGGTAGGTTGGGTAGGAAGACAGAAAAGACAGACAAGACAGCATACAGGGGTGGTATATGACACATGTGGGGGTAAACACCTTGGACAGGGAGGGGTGTTTGGAAATCGGAAGCCCATGAGCCCCCAAATGGAAATAGTGGGACTGAGGCCCCACCCATGGGCAATCTCCACTGTAGCTTCATGGCCTCGAAGGTGGTTGTACTGGGGGCTGAGCAGGAGGGGCTGGCTGACCCTCTATTTCTGCCACGCCACCCTCAAGCTGGCATAGCAGATCTCCAAACTCCTTTCGGAGCTTGCTATGCACCAAACCCCGGACCTGGCTTTGGGTGACAGTATCCTGTCTATGCCCACTCCCGAGGGGGGTGAGCCCCACCCCCTGAGGCAGTTCCACCCAACGGTGGTGCAGGACCAGCGGACGAGGAGGTCCCAGGGTAGGTCCTAGATGTGCTGTGGCCTGGTGCCATGGCCAGATGAGGTGGGAGTGGTGAGTCCGCTGGGACCATCCTTACCAAATGTGCTATGGTGTTACAGTTTTAGAACATATGTGGGTTAGTAATAGCCAACACAATCCAGGATTAGTTATAACAGCATGCATAGATATTCCCATTAACTCAAAACAACAGATTTGGTTCATAGGTTCATAGGTACCTAGGGCCTATACAAGCCTAACCATAACAATTCCCTGGCTATTTCTTCCCACAGTATTTACTTCCAACTTCTGGAAAAGTTGCATAGCAAATACTGCACATGCATATATGGCACCGCAGTGGCCATTACAACGGCATGCAGGTTACATTGATAGCAACAGGCCACCAATGATAGTATTTCAACATGGAACATTAATAGAAACACATTTCAATATTTGTTGAACAATAGGATATATGTCCCAACAGTAGGTTTGGTGTAAAACATACCCATTGATTTGTGTGTTTAGATTATTGTTGCAGATATGGTGGGGCGGAGAGATGTCAATTAACAAGTTGTATATCTTTGCAGTACTCACAACTTTAATGATCATTGCTTTAATCATTACTCCATAGGTATTATTACAATACCCTATGGCCTTGGTTTGGGCAGTGGTATATTTGTACACAGTGTATACTTCAGCTGTCTTATAGCTACATTCTACTTCTCTTACCTGGTAGACCCGTGGAAGGAATGTTTGTTAACACTACCTGACTGTTTCTACACATATTCCCAGATTCCTAGTTAAAATTCTGCACATACCTCTCAACCTCTCAATGCAAAATATCTGTACAAAGCTTGACAAACTGGGGGTACAAATAGGGACATATTTTAAATATTGCTTTTATAAATGTTTAGAAAATTGCTAGAGTAACATGATTTGTTTTAATATACATTTTCTGAAGGATCTGAAGTCTGAAACTCAAATGAATGTCATTATTTAGTGACACCAATCCTGAGATCATCCCAGCAATTTGCCAGGAAAATAGAGGAACAGGCCAAAAATATGAGGCAAAAATCTGGACATTCTGTGAAAATCTGTACAGTTGACAGATATGATTATGCATACAGCTTACTACCACTCTTGGGATTCGAACCATGGCTGTGTGTGCTAAAAATACAATTTGTGTTTTATCAGAGTGAGCTATTTAGAAGGTGATGTTGCTTTTTTCAGTGTTTTCATTCTAAGTCTCTCTTGGTTGTACAATCTGACCTTGTAATTACAACATTCTTATACAGACATTCCTAGACATATTTTTTATGTAGCACAGTGTGAGAAACAGTTGACACAACAGTACTATTCACATATCAGATCTTGGTGAATGCAACATGTGAGGCCATACAATACCAGAGTAAACACAACCAGTCCAGGATTTAGAACTTTATTGCCAGGCAGTTACACTTTTATTTAATTATGACCTATATGGGACTATTACTGTCATATTGTCTGGTTTATTCAGTAGAAACTATACACATTTTTTATAGTGCCAGGTGATATTTTACTCCTCTATAATTATTTGGCATGAGTACTACAAGCAGGATTGTTACTCACCAGCCTCGCGACGCAGCCTTTGCAACCTACTGCCATGGGCTTCCTGGATGACAGCCTACTCAGCTGCAGCTGTAATGAAAATAGAGAAGCATTTATGCATACCTATTCATCACATACATAGCCTGGACTTTGGTAAACAATTATTGCTATGAATACTTACACACTGCTGGGACATCCCCCCTGTCTCTTGCTTCTTGGACCCACTGTTCCAAGAGCTCCCTCTTCCTCCATTTCAAGTCAGCATAGTGGTGCCAGACCTGCTCACCAGTCCGAGGGATACCAGTGGCACTGGTGAGATCATGGGCGAGACTTTCCCAGGCTTCTGCTTTATACTGGGAGCCCTGGTACTGGTCCTGCAGCAGTCTCATATCATGGTTTTTCACCAGGAGTCCTACCATGAACTTGGACTCCTGTATGCCCCAACGCTGCACCTGGAAACATATGCCCTCTCCAACACTGCCATACTGCCTACAGTGGAGAGCTACAACCAATTATGAACTGTATTCCTGCCTGCAGGGTTTAAATATGGCCAATTTCCCACCCTTTGCCATGATTGGATGGTTTTGAAAATGCTGAGCTAAGCTAAGCTATGGGCAAACCTGCTTAGCTAAAGTTGGCAGTGCTTAAAGGGGCAGGTTCAGCATTACTTACCAATGGGCAAATCCACTTAGCTGGGCTATTCATTGCTTAATATTCATATGTACACAATGCTTACAACCAGTCAACATAGCTGGGCAATGCTTAGCATTGCTTATGTTTTATTATATTGGTCTAGCACCTGTATGGGAGTGATTCATCATTCATTATATAATATAGATTTATTTACCTTCCCTGACATCCCCCAGTGTGCTGTGATTAATTTATTTATTTATTTTACATTTGTTGATCGGGCTAGTCCAGCTGGATACATGTCCTTTTTCAGTAGAGGCCCGGGGAGATAAGCTCCAAGACATGATCTAAATACAGTAGTACTAGTTCAAACAACACAGAAAAATATCAATATACTAATAAAAATAGCAACTTTCAAAACGGAAATAAAAATCATCAACAATGGTATTAAGTAATTAACAGTACAGAGTTTGTAACAGGATATATTATTGAGGACAGAAATCATAAAACAGTGAAATTTCAGGTATGAAGACATAAGTCAGGTTAGGTCAGAGGTAAACAAAGGAAGTTAGGTGAGTAGTAATGTAGCAAAGGAGTTACTTAAGAAGAGAAAGTAAAAAGAGGATATAAAAAATGAAAAGGGGTAGATAAGAAAAATATGATGTGATGGAAAAAAAGTAGCAGAGGCTAGTAAGCATTGGATAGGTTAGATAACTTAGTAGAGGTAGATGACTAGTCTGGTTTTGAACAGGGGCATGGCCAGTGAGTTGTGAGGAGAAGTTTAAGTCTATTTTTAAAGAGAGATAATGAGGTGAGTGAGGGGAGGTCACAAGGGAGAAGATTCCAGGATTTACCTACAGAATTAGAGAAAAGGGAATCCCCAGCTCTGTTGTTAGGTTTAGTGGTGTGGACTAGTAGTTTTTGAGATGAGCGTAAGGACTTCAGATTTGTATAGGAGTGATTAGGGTAGATAAACTTGGAGTATTAGAAGGTTTATAAAGAATGTTGTGGGCAAGGGTGAGTAGGTAAAATTTAATCAGGTGTTGTAGTTTTAACCATCCTAGCTGTTTTAGGTTAATGCAATGATGGGTTCAGAATGGGTTGCCTGTAACAAATCGTGCTATGTTATTATAAGCCATTTCCAATTTGTTGAGGTTATTCTTGGAGAGATTAGTAAAAATGGGAGAGGCATAAAGGAGTGTAGAGATCAAATGTGTGTGGGCAATAGTAGTTTTAGCAATGGGGGAAAGGAATAGTTTTATCCTATAGAGGGTACCAGTTTTTTTTATTAACAGTCTTTATGGTATTATTGATGTGGATGTCAAAGCTCAGATTATTGTCAATGGTGACACCGAGTAGTTTGGTGGTAGAGTCAGGAGATATAATAGTATCGTTGGTAGATGTTACTGAGAATTGGAGAGGGGAGGACTTATGAGTAGGCGTGAAGAGGAGGAGTTTGCTTTTTTTAGGGTTCAAGAGGAGGCAATGCTGAGAGAACCATTGTTCAACTATGTTGAATACTTTTTGGGTGAGAGCATGAAGGTCATGGGATGATGTAGCTGAACATAATAGTGTTGAGTCATCAGCATATTGTATGCAGGTGGCTTGTGGGATAGCTAGATGAAGGTCATTAATAAATATAGAGAAGAGAAGAGGTCCAAGTATGGACCCCTGAGGGACTCCTAAGGTAACAGGTAGAAAGGTGGATAAAGTGTTTTGCCAAAGTACTGCTTGCTGTTGGTTGTCAAGGTAGGATTGGAACCATTTTATGGAAAGTGGGTCTAATGACAGAGATTTCAGGATGTTTAAGAGAATTTGGTGGTTTACCATGTCGAATGCTTTGGACAGGTCGATGAATAGAGCAGAAGAAAGGTTATTCAGGTTTCGGTGCCTGTTAATATAGTCAGTGAAAGACACGAGGGCAGTGGTAGTGCTGTGCGAGGGTCTGAAACCATGTTGACAGTTGGAAAGTAAGTTATTTTCAATTAGATGGTGGAGTAATTGCTTATGGATACACTTCTCCATAATTTTAGCTAAGGGAGAAAGTAGGGCAATGGGGCAATAGTTTGATATTTCTGTGGAATGTCCTCCTTTATGTAGGGGGATTATATGGGAGACTTTCCATAATGTGGGGATGTAACCTTCAGTAATTGATCTATTGATCAATATGGAAATAGGATAGGCTATGGCCTTGGATGATATCTGTAGATATTCAGAAGGCAGTAGGTCTGCAGAAGGAGAGCATGGTTTCAGTTTATTCAAAAGGGTTTGAATAAATGAGGTTGTAACAAGTTTGAAATGAAAAGGGGGGTGGGGTTGAAGAGTATGAGGGTATTGTAAAGGTATCAGGTGATAGTTGACTGGCTAGTAATTGGATAATTGGATAGTATCTGTAAAAAAAGGTATTGACGGTATTAGCTGTATGGATTGGATTATTCAGGTCTGTATTTTAAGGGTTTGGTGTAGTAGATTGACCTGGGTGGAGTAATTGCTTGATGCTGGCCCAGAATTTCTGTGGGTTGTTGTGATTAGGTTGTTGATATTGTAAGTAGTAGTTTTGTTTATCAGAGAGTATGGCCTTTTTAGTGTAATTTCTTAGCTGTCTAAATGTTAGTTGGTCAGTGGTGTTTTTTGTCATTCTCCATTTGGCCCAGTATTTATTTCTGATGTGAATTTTGTGTTTGGTTTCGTTGGAAAGCCATTGGGCAGGCTTGGCCTTAATTCTTATAGATCTGGTTGGAGCATGGTGATTAAGAATGGCAAGGATGGTAGTGTTAAAGAAGTTAACGGCTTCATCTATAGGAAGATGTTTTAAGGGAGCCCATTTGCAAGCTCTAAGTTCAGTTTTGAATAGATCAGGGTTACATTTCTTTTTGGATCTAATATGTCTGGTAGAGGTTGGGGTAGGGGTGTTGGCTTTATGTCTAATGATATAGGTGAGTGAGTGGTCACTGATGTCATCAGGGAGGGTTCCAGAGTCATAGTAGTGAGTATGACTGTTAGTGAGAATCCAATCTAGTGTGTTAGCTTTCTTGTTAGATTTATTTATTCTGGTGGGGGAGGTAATGGTCTGGGAGAGACCATATAGATTTATGTGAATGGTAGGGAGGCTACTACAATAGGTATTCCAGTCTAAATTCATATCGCCTAGGATAATGGTTTCTTGAGGCAGGTGTTGGAATAGCCAGCAGAGGATATTTTCCAAGGTGGCTATGTTATTTCCAGGGGGCAGATACATACAGATAATATAGATTGATTTAACATTGTTAAGTTCAAGTTTAGCAATGAGAATTTCTGTTTTGGAGTCCAGAGGTATGTTACAGTTGTAAGTGGTTAATTGAAAGCCTGATTTAAATAGAATGGCCACACCACCACCTTTCTTAGCTACTCTGTCAAGCCTTAGGATATTATATCCAGGTGGGATAATTTCATTATCTTTGATGGCAGGTTTTAGCCATGTTTCTGTTAGGCAAATAATATCAAAGATGTACACTTCTAGGAGAGCATGGGGTTGAGTTATTTTTTATGTTAATGCTACATATGTTAAGATAAGCCAGTAGGAGTGAGTTAGATGATCTTTCAAGGGGAGAATTGATAGATTGATTAAGGTAATGAAGAGTGATAGGGGTTGCAGTTGGACCTGGGTTAGGATGAATATCACCATCCTTTACTGTGAGATGTTGTAATAGATGGCTTGGATAGGGAGTTTGCTGTAGAGAAATAACAGTCTTTTGAGATATTGTGTATTATATTTAATGTGTAGTGTTCTATGATACTTTGATAGTAGGTAGCTAGGTGAGTATGTTATGTTTGCATGGTTATATAGGTGTGGTATGGACTGGGAGTTGGTTTGTTGTTTGGGGTAGTTAGTTTGTGGATATAATGGGTGCTCATATGAGGAGAGAAAATATGTAAAGGTTAGTAATGGTAGTAGTAAAAGAATGAAGCAGAGTCGAATTTGGAAAGGGATAGTTGAATAGGCCATTTGAAAAGATTAGTTATATGTTGTGAATAGGTAGGGAGGGAAGTGAAAAGGGTGGGAGTGTGTAGTGATAGGAGGGTGTGGTGAGTAAAGAGGGGAGTGGTTAGAGATGGGAAATGAAAGGGAAATTGGCCAATGGGAAATGTGAACCGGATAGTGGAAAGAGGAAGAGGAGTGGTTAGAAAGTATAAGAGTAGGACCCCTGGGGGTAGGTGAGAATTGGGGATAGGGAGGGGAGCGGAGGGAGCCCGCAGGGCGAACGGAGTGGGTAGAGACAAGAGAGGACGGAATGTTGAGAAAAACAATCAGTAAAATAGCATATTCTGTAAGGTAGAGTAGTAAAAGAGGTAAGTAAAGAGAAATAGGGTAGAAGTGGGATAAGTATGGGGGGTTTAGTCAGTAAAATATAATAATAGCAGGATTAAGTGGAGTGTACTAGAGTAGTCACAGAGAAGAAGTGGAGAATATTTAACCATGAAGCTTGGGCCAGAGGATAAAAAAAGATAAATAGTTGAGGTAGCAGGCAAGCTGAGAGGGGAGAAAAAACTGGGAGAGGGTGCCATCTAGTGGTAGAACTCTAAAACTACAGTGGAAATTCTGAGAGGACAGGCCAGGGATAAAAATTAATGGGCTAGAAGTAAGGTACAGCGTTTGTACGGAGGAAAGGTACACAGTCTAATCGGGAAAGGCTGCTGGCTATCCTGGCTTAAAGCGACCTATTAGTCACCATCAATTAGTTGTAGCAATACTAGACTGTACTAGCAGGTTTAGGATACCAACATGCTTTTGCTTCCTTTCTTATACTTTGGGGAGCAGGATGGTAGTTGCTATGCTGTAACACCAGCTTGGAGTGGGTCCTTAGCCTTGAGGTCAGAGGAGTCAGATTCCCAAGGACAGGATATGGAGCTCAGTGAGCGGGTGTTTTGCTTCCTTTCTTATACTTTGGGGAGCAGGATGGTAGTTGCTATGCTGTAACACCAGCTTGGAGTGGGTCCTTAGCCTTCAGGTCAGAGGAGTCAGATTCCCAAGGACAGGATATTGGGCTCAGTGTGCGGGTGTTTTGCTTCCTTTCTTATACTTTGGGGAGCAGGATGGTAGTTGCTATGCTGTAACACCAGCTTGGAGTGGGTCCTTAGCCTTCAGGTCAGAGGAGTCAGATTCCCAAGGACAGGATATGGAGCTCAGTGAGTGGGTGTTGAGACGGCTAAAGGCGCTGGGGCCAGGGTCACTCAGCTTCCAAAGATATTAGAGAGAATTAATTTATTCTTGTGTAACTATACTGTATGGGGCACTTGTGTTTATATGGGGGTTTCACTACTTTATTACACTGACAGCTCACATCTGGGCCTAATACACTACACGGGTTGAGAAAAATCATTTACTTCTTTCATAAATATACAAAAAATTAAAATTTTACTGTTTACACATACAAAATGAAATGACTTTGGTGTGGCTTGAACTGTGAACAACTACATACAAGGAATATGCTCTAACCACTACTCTATTTCACTTATATGTATGCTTCCTGTCTATTGCTTTTTAACTTATTGTGCCATTTCAGCTGGGCTAAGCGTAGCTAAGAAACGGGCACACCCATGCAGCTATGCTTAAACTTTATTGCATATATAAAAAAAAATTATTTGTTGTGTTTCTTTATTTGCACCCTTCAGAATATCCATGCTAATGTTGAACCTGTTATTCTATCAACTTTGTGCTTTGTAGGGACAATTGTCCCTTATGGCTATGTCTACATTCACTACTCTGATGGGTTGGGAGGTGTGTGCTATGTACTTATGCTAAATCTGTTATTCTTTCAACTTTTGGCTTGGTAGGGATGATTGTCTCTTATGGCTTTGTCCAGATTTCTTACACTGATGGGTTGGGGTTGTTACGAGCATTCTTGCTCATTTTAAATTGCCGAATGGCAATTCTGGAGTGCAGGGGGTGTGTGCATTGTGAGAGCTCTGCTCTCAGACACCCCCCCACGCTTATACACGGAACCATGTCCATACAGCATGGCAGCGTGCCTTCATACATATGCATGGCGTGTTGTCATGCTGAACAGGAATGGTCCCTCCCGTGCAGGAATAACTTATTCCTGCACGGCTGCTTGCTGAATCTGGGTGTATATGTTTTATATGTTTTAACTATACGTTTAACAGCAATTTCTATCTTTCCCACTTCTCTTCTGTTTGCTTATTTTACTTTGCTAACAGTTTTTGTGTTTTCTTATACTATGCTAACTGTTTTGTTTTTTGTTCTCAGCTTTCCTTGAACTGTTGTCTGGTTATTGGTCTTTCACATGGGTCTTTACCCCTATAAATACTTTATGCCTTTAAATGTTTCTGTTTTCTCCTATAGCTTCCATTAACATGTGACCTCTTATGATATTTATCTTTATTATTTTTTATGTTTCGGATCTGACCATACTCTACTATGTTGTGTATGTTGTATGTTATTTTGAATGATGTTGTTTTGCATTTTGTATCTTGTACTATGTATGCTTAGTTTTGGTACCATCTTCTCTTTGTAATATTTTTTACCATGTTATTTACCTTTAGTTTTGTTTTTTCTTTTGGAGCCTTACTCCTCGGGTCTCTGCTGAAAAAGGGCTACTTGCACAGTCAGACTAACCCGGTCAAGAAATGTCAAATAAATAAATAATTTATATACCACCAGAGAATAATGTTGATACTTCTGAAAGCATCCTGTATTGAATATCACAACAAATTAACCATGAAACTGTAATACTTGGACACTTAAATATAAACTGGCATCTCATAAATTTCACTACCTCCATTGAATCCGTAATCTTGTTCAACTTCAGACAATTAGTAACTACACCTACTAGTATCAATAAAACTTCAGGGAGACACTTAACATTAGACTGGATTCTTACAAACACCAGACAAACTGACAAAAGTAGGGCTGTCTCTTAGATAGCATAAGTAACCAGCTACCAACATATGCTATTAGAACTCACTATAAGATTGATAAACATATTATCTATAATCAAATATGAAATACAACCAATTTCAGCAAAGACATTTTTAGTGAAACACTAAAACAATATAACTTGAATGTACTAGATATTGGTGTTGAACACTTTAATAATGTATTCTTATAGAACTTAAATAATCTAGCACTAGTAAGTAATAAAATAATAAATTCCAACCCCGCACCATGGCTGAAACAGAAAAATAATCATGACAAAAAGGGATAAAGCTTGGAAACAACTGGTTTAAAATTAGAATTCAAAATGCCTTCCAACAATTTCGACATCTTAGAAAGCTAGCAAAACTGCATATCAAACAGGGTAAGCAAAGATGCTATGCCAACCTACACGTCAAACATAAAAAAAACAAAACTTATTTGGTCATCAATAAATAAACTATTCCATCCTGTCAAGATCACCACTCCCTCTCCAGAAACGGACAATATGACAGACTCTGTCTCCAAATTGTTTAAATCCTACTTTATACAGTCAATATTATCTCTCTTAGACACTAATACAGCTACCCCCTTCACTCTACCCCTGTAAAATCACAACCACCTACAGCTCTACAGTTTTAGTGCTGTACCTACCTCACTCATGAGGAAGTTGCTCCTTAATCTAAAAACTGGCTTCTGTAGCCGTAGATCAACTACCATCATCGCCTTCCCTGTGTCCATACTAATCAAAAGGTCCATAGCAAAAAGAAACTGTCCATCACTGTGGTAGAAAAACCCTACATCATACTACTGCACAAAAGTGGCACATCTACAGAGTTTAATAACTACAAACATTAACATATGCGAGAGATGCAATTATGTAGCTAAATTGGAGGCTAAGCTCTCTCCACCCAAGACTGGAGCAGGCAGTCATGAGGAGAAGGTTAACACTTGCACCACACCTCTAGCCTCACATAGACGTACTAAACCAGCATTGGCAAAAAATACACATAAATACATGAAATCATACTCGGAGGCTCTAAATAAAAACCTGCAACATCAGAGACTTCCAAAGCAGACACCCAAAAAACCTGCACCTCCCGTCACAAACCAGACAACACATAAAACACAAAATCAGTGTGCCGCACAATCACAGCCCTTAAGGCGAAATAACATACCTAACACACTAGTAATAGGTGACTCTATAGTCAGGCACACTGACGTCCCACTCACTAGGCTGGACAAGGAGAAGGTTACTGTTAGGTGCCTGTCAGGAGCCAGAATCTGCCACATAACACAAGCACTAAGGTCACTCTAGAACAAGTACAAATATGACTCTGTCATTGTCCATGTTGGTGTGAATGACCTGAGACATACCTCCCTGGACTACATGAAAAGAGACATGGAAGAGCTCTCTGATCATGTAGACCAGGCGGGTATGACCCTGACCCTGAGTAGCATCCTGCCCTCACCAAAATGATACCGCAGTGTAAAGAAAAAAATGATCAATTTCAACAATTGGCTAAGCTTCTGGTGTCCTTCAAAGGGGATCCAGTGTCTGTCAGCCTGGGATGACATGCTCGACAAGCCTCATTGCTTCACAAGAGATGGCTTGCACCTGTCACCCCTAGGCTTTTGAATAATGGCAAAGGCTCTTGCTGCCACCCATAGTGCCTTTTTTAGGCAAGGCTCAAAAGTCAAACCCACCTCCGTAAACAGCACAAATAAAAAAATGAGGGTTATGCTACTCAAAGCCAGGAATTTAAATCTCAAAATGCACGTGCTCAAAGCACTCCTCAGTATGGAGAATGTCGACATCTGTGCAGTAACTGAAACCTGGTTCAAGGCTCCACAGAGCACCCCAGCACTACCGGGCTACAACTCATGCCACACATTTCGGCCACAGAACATGGACTGAAACATAAAAGGAGGGGGTGTATCCATATTCATCAAGGATACCTACACCTCCAGGTTAGTGGCGCAGCATGATACTTCTGAGATCATCCATGTCTAACATCAAGCAACTCTGCAATGCAAATTGTGGCCTGCTACAGATCACCCTCCATCACCCAGGACCACCACTCCACCTTTCTGGAGACACTGGAAAACATGAAGGTCCTACCAAACACCCTGATATTGGGCGATTTCAATTACCCTACCGTTAACTGGGAAAACTACTCAAGTATAAACTCCCAGGTCCAGTGCTTCCTGGAATTTATCAACTCAAATGCCCTGGATCAGCTGGTAAACTCCCCTACCAGAGGTGAAAACATATTGGACGTGGTCATCACCAACATGGGCGACAGGTGTTCCGCACCGGAGGTCAACCCGTCACTGGTTAGATCAGACCATAAACTAATCACTCTGGATGTCCACACCACACCACCACCCCCAACCAAGGAACCCACAGTGAAAAACTTTTCTATAGCAAACTTCTCCTTACTCAAGACAGAGGTGGTAAGTTTCACAGCCCCCACGCTAAAGGATAGCAGTGTCCTAGATGCAGGAACCTTTACAAATGCACTCTATGACCACCTACAAGGATGCATGGATTGTGCCATCCCTAGCAAAACCAAGACTCACTCCCCTAAGAGAAGGAAACCAGTCTGGTGGACCCCTGCCATAAACAGGCTATACAACAGAAGGAGGAAACTAGTTCAGAAAAAAAGCAAATCCCAAGAAGGAAAAACATCCCTGATCAGTATCAGTAAGAAACTAAGGTCCCTCATAAAATCATCCAAGGCTAACTTTGAAAGAAAAATAGCCAAGGATTCGAAAGATAACCACAAAGCCTTCTTTAGCTATGTCAAGAATCTAAGTGGCAACTCACAGATATGCTCTGAGCTAGTGCAAAATAGCACAAAATATACTGAACCTACTGATATCGCCAACATCCTGGCAGATAGATTCAGTGCAAACTTCACCCCCTCTCACCCCCAAAAGGGCCCACAACAATACCGAAAAAGTGTAGTTTCCTGGAAATCACTGATGCACAGGTGAAAACAGCCCTTTCAAAAGCCAAAAGCACAGCATCAGTGGGTACAGATGGTGTCCCAGGCTGCGTCTTGCACAAACTACAGAATGAACTAACCCCCCCACCTAAACACACTGTTCAACCTCAGCCTCTCCACAGGCTACATGCCAATAGAATGGTGCACAGCAATGGTTATTCTGCTCCACAAAGAAGGGGCCACAACTGACCCTGGTAACTATCACTCCATAAGTCTGACTAGCCTGGTCTGCAAGGCTATGGAGTGCATCATCATGGACCTCATTAACAAAGACATTGGGAACCTCCAAACACTTGACCCAACCCAATTCGTCTTTGTTAAGGGCAGATCATGCCTACTAAACCTGGTTAACTTCTTCAAGACAGTCACCAAGGCCATAGATTTGGGGAAGGTGGTTCACACAGCCTACCTTGACCTAGCCAAGGCTTTTGACACCATTCCCCACTCGAGAATTATAGAAAAACTCACCAGCCTGAATATAAACCCCTACGTCACGAGATGGGTTGCCAACTGGCTTGCAGACAGAACTCACATGGTAAGAATTGCAGGCTCCAGGTCTGACTCTAAACCAGTCACAAGTGATGTCCCACAAGGCTCGGTCCTGGGACCCCTACTGCTCGCCATATACTTCTCAGAAGTACAGTCAAACACAGGAGGACTATGGCTAACCAAGTTCGCTGATGACTGCAAACTGGGAGCCATAATTGACTCTCTGGCTGACACGGACATTCTCCACAAGGGCCTTACTGAGACGGACACCTGGTGTCAAAGTCATGGTCTCAAGCTAAATGCCAAAAAATGCATAGTCATCACATTTGGGAAAAACAAAACACCCATGAATTACCACATAGGTGGCAGCCCCTTTAATACAAAAGAGGTAATAAGAGATCTGGGGACCCAAGTAGATAGTAATCTCTCCTTTGACAATCATATTGCCAAAGTAGTTAGGAAATCCTTCTATGTGGCCCATCTAATTACTAAAGGGTTCGCATCTAGAAATAAAGAGGTTATAGTGCCCCTCTACTCATCACTCATCAGACCCATCATAGAGTACAATGCCCCATTTGGGATGTACCTCACAAGGCACTTCCAACAGCTGGAAAGACCACAAAAGTACCTCACCAAGAGGATTACTGGCCTCAAACATATGTCCTATGCAGCCTGACTGAAAAAACTCTGGCTGTACTCAGTGGCATATCGCTTACTCAGAGGTGATCTCTGCCTGACTTACAAAGCCATGTCCAATTCAGAATTGATGGACATGCTCCACCTAAAGAAACCCAAGTCACTGTGAGCCACTCGCTCTAGTGAGCTAAACCTCTAAACAACAATAAATAGAACAAGCTGGAGGGATAGATTCCTGTCACAGAGACTCCCCATGCTTTGGAACAAAATTCCTAACTACATTAGGCAGACCCCCTCACTAACACTCTTCAAGAGAAACCTTGATGAGTAGATGGGTAACAGAAAATACACCCCTGGGATCACTTCATTGGCTCTTCTTGACAGAGGCTCAGTTAATTAATCAATGGGGTGGCGAAAGCTGACACACTCTGGCCAGGCTTATAAATGCCCTTGGGCAGATAGCCTAGTACCTACCTATGAACCTATGAACCTATAAGACCAATAGCGATTCTCTCCCCTTCTCCATGATATTAGAGAAATGCATCCACATGCAGCTGATGCAGTATGTAACCTCAAATAACCCACTTTCAGAAACCCAACATGGCTTTAGGCCCCAGCAGACCACCACTACTGCTCTACTACATTTTACCAATATAATAAACAAACATAGAAACAATGGTGTGCTTGTGTCCACCATGTTCTCAGACTTGTCAAAGGCATTTGATACTGTCCCACACAACATTTGATACTGTCCCACACAACATTTGATACTGTCCCACACAACATTTGATACTGTCCCACACAACATTTGATACTGTCCCACACAACATTTGATACTGTCCTACACAACATTTGATACTGTCCCACACAACATTTGATACTGTCCCACACAACATTTGATACTGTCCCACACAACATTTGATACTGTCCTAGACCAGCAACTGCTCATTTGAATTTCCTCCAAAGGATTTTCACAATACTTCTTGTGGTTTCTTAGTTACCTATCTGGAAAGCAACAACCCTGCTCATTCTTTCAACCAGTTACTACGGGTGTCCCTCAGGGCACTATCCTGGGTCCTGTCCTATTTAATATAGTTATTAATAACCTCCACACCTCCACTCACCATGCTAGTTTAGTTTAGTATGCAGATGACTCAACATTAATATGTGTGGCCTCAACAAAAAATAAGCTCCAAGACATTACCTGAAAATCTTTCTCTGCTGTAGAAACCTCGCTCAAAGAATCAAACTTCCTGTTCAACCCCAAGAAAACTAAGTTAATGCTTTTTACCTTAAAAATTTGCCAAAATCCAAAGCAATTTTTTACCATAAAGTCATCAAATAATACTGTCATTGAAAGTGTAACTCACAGTAAATTTCTAGGCATTATAATAGATGACAATTTCAAATATGACCAGCATATACTGCACACCATTAAATCTACTCTCCAGAAAATAGGCTCTCTTTATAGGATCAGTGGATTCCTTACAGATACTGCAAGAAAAACTCTAGCCACCAGCATCTTATTTGCCAACTCTCTTATATGCTCCTCCTGTCCTAACAAACTTAAACAGCACTCAAAGAAAGAAACTTGCCTCCTGCTACAATAAAATAGCTAAATTTGCCATCAGTCTCCCTCATAGTACCCACCATTGTCATAGTTTAAAGCAATTAAACTGGCTTGAACTATGTAACTATCTAACATATTCACAACTGTCTACAGCACACAAACTCATTCATCATCTAGAAAAACGGCCTGCACTACATAACTTATTACTGAAATACTGCCCAGCAAGGGGCCTCCACTCTAGTAACAAATTATTATTACTAACAAATAAGTCAGATAATGTTGCAGGAGACTTTGTCTACTCCCGTTGTGTCGCTACACTCTGGAATAGCATCCCTGCTTAAATAAAACTCTTCAGCAAACTTAGTATCTTTAAACCACTGCTTGAACAACATCTTAACCAATCCTGGTCCTGTGCATACTCATCTCATGCTGACACTTTGTGTTCATTGCATGATACTCTCCAAATACTTTCCTTAAACAGAACACCCTCAACCTCTAACTGAAATGACAAAACTAGTTTTATACATAATTGCTGCCTGTATAATCCACTAAGTTGCATGCTGGCTTTCTCTTTAGTAACTTGTACCTCTGTAAAAACTTAGAATGTGTAAATGTAACTACTGTTTGTGTATAAATGTAAGTAGAAATGTAACTACTCTGTGTTTAACTGGAACTTAGTATAAGGTAATGTAAGCAAATGGAGCTTTTCTCCCCAGGTCCCGGCTAAAAATGGGTATTACCCAATCATACTTTCCCAGTAAACAAAGACAAATAAATAAATAAATAAATAGATAGATACAGATATATATATATATATATATATATATATATATATATATATATATATATATATATATGGTTTACTATCATAAATTCGAAAATCAGAACAAAACGTGTCTGCATTTTCGAATTTATACATCGGAAATGAACATTTCCGAATTTACCTAAAGTCGAAAACAGCTGTGTATTGTCAAAAATGTCGCTCGCGACATTTTCGGCAATACACAGCACTCCCACCCGTACTGTAACTACCTACCTAACAAGCCTAAACACACAGTTATGCAGGGGGGCAAGCCCCCCAGCCCCCCACACCCCCCCAACTTAATATTCCAACTCCGAGATCGCACTACAGTGAGGAAAGGGATGTATTTCCCTAACATGAGCGAACGTTAGAATTGCGAATGCACAGTCCATTCGCAATGGTAACGTTCGCTCACATCACCTGCCGAAATATGAAGTATTTGAACATCTGTTGTTCGAATACTTCATAGCCATGCAAGTGCACGTCAGCATTGTGATAGTAAACCATATATATATATATATATATATATATATATATATATATATATATATATATGTTCATAGGTTCATACTAGGCTACCTGCCCTAGGGCATTTATAAGCCTAGCCAGAGTGCGTTTGGCTTTTGCCACCCATTTTAAATGAATTTTGCTATGCCCTTTATCGAGGTTAGTATACTGTGCCTCTGTCTAACAGTGACACAGAAGTGATACCAGGGGTAAACCTACGATCTCCCATCCACTCATCAAGATTCCTCTTGAAGAGAGTCAGTGAGGGACTCTGCCTAACCTGGACTGGGATTTTATTCCAGAGTGAAGGGAGCCTCTGGGTTATGAATCTGTCCTTCCAGCATGTCCTATTTATTTCATTGCTGAGGTTCAAGTCTCTCGAGCGCGTAGCTCAATGGGATTTGGATTTTTTGAGGTGCAGCATATCCATTAATTCTGGGTTGGACATGGCTTTATACGTCAGGCACAGATTGCCTCTGAGCAGGCAGTATGCCACTGAGTAGAGCTGGAGTTTCTTTAACCGGGCAGCATATGGCATCTGTTTGAGCCCTTTGATCCTCTTGGTGAGGTACTTTTGGGGTCTTTCCAGTCTGGTAAGGTACATCCCAAAAGGGGCATTGTACTCAATTATGGGCCTGATGAGGGATGAGTAAAGAGGCACGATGACCTCCCCTGATCTAGATGTGAATCCCTTCACGGTTAGGTGGGCTATATAAAATGTTTTTCTAACCACTTTGGCCACGTGGTTTTCAAATGAGAGATTGCTATCAACTTGGGTCCCCAGGTCCCTAATTACTTCTTCCGTACTTAATGGATTACTACCTACGTGGTAATTTGTGGGCACTTTGTTTTTGCCAAAGGGGATGACTATACACTTTTTGGCATTTAGCTTGAGGCCATGGCTCTGGCACAAGTTGTCTGTTTCTATGAGGCCCTTTTGTAGGATGCTTGTGTCAGCTGAGAGTCGATTATGGTGCCTAGTTTGCAGTCATCTGCGAACTTGGTTAGCCACAGTCCTTCCGTGTTGGCCCGTACCTCCGAGAAATATATACCGAACAAGAGAGGTCCCAGGACTGAGCCTTGTGGGACGCCACTTGTAACTTGTTTGGAGTCTGACATGGCTCCAGCAATTCTAACCATGTGGGTTCTGTCCTTGAGCCAGTTTGCAACCCATCTAGTGACATAGGGGTTTATATTTAAGCTGGTGAGCTTATCTATAAAGCCCGAGTGGGGTATTGTATCGAAGGCTTTTGCGAGGTCCAGGTAGGCTGTGTGGACCACCTTACCCTCATCAATGACCTTGGTGACTGTTTCAAAGAAATAGACCAGGTTTAAGAGGCAGGATCTGCCCTTAACAAAGCCAAACTAGGTAGGATCCAGTGTCTGTAGGTCCCCAATATCTTTATTTATGAGGTCCATGATGATCCTTTCCATAGCTTTGCAGACCAAGCTAGTCAGGCTTATGGGGCGATAGTTTCCAGGATCTGTTGAGGCACCACCTTTGTGGAGAGGGACCACTGTTGTTGTACGCCACTCTTTGGGTACATATCCTGTAGTAAGGCTGAGATTGAACAGTAGTTTTATGTTTGGGTTTAGCTCTTCTTGGAGTTCATGTAGGACGCAGCCCGGGACACCGTCTGGTCCCATAGATGCTATGTTTTTTGCTTTGGAGAGGGCGGCTGTTACCTGAGCATCTGAGATGTCAGGGGGGCAGCCCTCTGCTGGGATAGATATTTGCCCGTTTGGTGGGGGAGGGAATTTGTGCTGAACCTGTCAGCTAGGATGTTTTCAATGTCTGTGGGTTTGGTGCATTTTTTGTCATTTTGGACTAATTCTGAGCATATCTGGGAATTCCCACCCAGGTTCCTAACATAACTAAAGAAAGCCTTGTGATTATCCTTAGTGTCCTGTGCAATTTTTCTCTCGAAGCTGGCCTTAGACGATTTTATCAGTGCCCGTACTTTTTTGCTAATACTGATCAGAGATGCCTTCCCTTTTTGGGATTTTGCTCTATCATGTAGTAGCTTCCTCCTTCTATTGTATAGTTTGTTTATGGCTGGGGTCCACCAGACAGGACGCCTGCCTTTGGAGGATTGGGTCTTGGTTTTATTTGGGATTGCATGATCCATGCATTCCTGAAGGTGTTCATAGAATGCGTTTATAAAGGATTCTGCGGTCTGGGCCGTATTTTCCACAGGCCCGGGGGTTTTGAAGGATTCCACCTCGGTTTTGCGGAGTGTGAAATTTGCTTTAGAGAAGTTTTTCACTGTGGTTTTCTGGGCAGGGGGTGGGGTCAGGATGTGAATATGCAGTGAGATTAGTTTATGGTCTGATCTTACCAGTGAGGGATACACTTCTGGTCTGGAGCATAGAGCCCCCATGTTGGTGATGATCAGGTCCAGTATGTTTTCCCCTCTTGTGGGAGTGGTAACAAGTTGTTCCATAGCATTTGAGTTTATAAATTCTAGGAATCTTTCGGCTAGGGTGTTGGAGCTAGAGTAATGCTCCCAGTCTATGTTTGGGTAGTTGAAGTCGCCCAATATAATGGTGTTTGGAGAGACCTTCATATTTTCCAGTGTTCTCAGGAAGGCAGAGTGGGGTTCCTGGGTTTGGGAGGGTGGTCTGTAGCAGGCTATAAACTGGAAGGCAGCTTTACCCACTGTTAGTTGCACATGGATAGTCTCTGATGCTTCGTGCTGTGCCACCAACCTGGAGGTGTGGGTATCTTTGATGAATATTGATACTCCCCCTCCTTTTGTGGTTCGGTCCAAGTTTTGGGGCCGAAAAGCATGGTATGAGGTATAACCTGGTAGTGCTGGGGTGCTCGGGAGCCTTGAACCAGGTTTCTGTTACTGCACAGATATCGATGTTCTCCATGCTAAGGAGAGTTTCGAGTGCGTGCATCTTGAGGTTTACACTTCTGACGTTGAGTAGCATTACTCTTAGTTTCTTATCCCTTGTGGTACCTATGGAGGTGGGTTTGTCTTTTGAGCCTTGCCTAAAAAAGGCACTATGCGGGTGGCAAGAGCCTTTGCCAATATCCGAAAGCCCAGGGGTGACAGGTGCAAGCCGTCCCTAGCGAAGCATCGTGGCTTGTCGAGCATGTCATCCCAGGCTGACAGGCATTGGATCCCCTTTGAATGACACCAATACTTATGCCAATTGTTGAAATTGATCATCTTGACTTCATATTGTGGCATCATTCTTGGTGAGGGTAAGATGCTACTCAAGGTCAGGGTCATACCGGCCTGGGCTACATGCTCAGAGAGCTCCTCTATGTCTCTTTTCATGTAGTCCAGGGAGGTACGTCTCAGGTCATTCACACCAGCATGGACAATGACTGAGTCATATTTGTACTTGCCTTGGAGTGACTTGAGGGCTTGTGTTATGTGGCGGATCCTAGCGCCCGACAGGCAGCTCACCGTGACCTTCTCCTTGTTCAGCCTGGTGAGCGGGACATCAGTGTGCCTGATGATAGAGTCACCTATTACAAGTGTATCAGGTGTGTTGTTTAGCCTTAAGGGCTGTGACTGTTCAGCACACTGGCTTTGTGAGCTATGTGTTGCACGTGTTTTGTTTTGGGGTAGCGGTTGCTTGGGTGTCTGCTTTGGAGGTCTCTGCTGCTTAGGCAGATTTTTATTTATAGCCTCTGAGTATATTTTTGTGTGTTTATGTGTTTGGTTTGCTGTCATGATAGGTCTATGTGAGACTGGAATTGTAGTGAGTGTGGTTTCCTTCTCCTCCTGACTGGTTACGCCAGTACTGAGTTGAGAGAGCTTAGCCTCCAGTTTGGCTATATGGTTGCATCTCTCACATGTATTGGAATTTGTTGGGAGGAGGAGAGGGTTGTCTGTGTACATGAGGCAGTTGTAACATTGCCTCAAGATTCCCAGATTCACCAGCTGGACCAGAGAGGAGATTGACAACTGACCTTTGGACATGCTAGAATAGTATTGGGAATTCCTTTATAATTGAAAAAAAGGGCCAATGGGGAACAAGGTACTCAAGGAGAGTTTGTGAGGGTGTAGTGCTTTTAATGTTTTAGTGCTGACTTATATAATTGCTTTAGTGAGCAAGTGCCAGGCTTTAGAGTAGGAATAGGGTGTTTATTATGAGAACTAGATCAGTTCTAAGGGAAAAAGTGAAGAGCAGACTTTGTGTAGCCGAGAATGGTTTAAACCCAATTAAGCGGAGCTGCCCGATGCTGCGCTATGCGCAAAATCGCGCAAAGCCAAAGCGGGTTTTATACAGGGGGACTTGAAAGAGCTAGAAATTGGCCCAAAATGACCAATAGACTACCAGATTCTTGTGCTGGGAACACTCCTCCAGGGATAGATAGGCTGCTCTAAGCTCCCCACTGCCACTGGTGAACAAAGAAGCCTCCCTTTATCCAAGAAAGGAAATGGGCAACACAGGAACTTTCCAAAAGTCCAGAATACAGCAAAGCCTGTATTTGGACTACTCTAGGTAAGGAAAGACGGGAAACAAGGATATTTTTTTTGTTTTTTTTCTTTTTTGCAACAAACAGTAGGAAAATGCAATAAATATGTAACACAGGCTAGCGCACTTGAGTGTGTAGCCTCAACAGGTAAATGCAACAAACAGGACAAACTTTAAAAGTGCAGGTGCAAAAACAACTTTAAACAGTTTAAAATAGTTCAAGAAGCAGAAATACTTGCAGTTTAGCTAGATCGGACAGTCGCCCAAGTAGTAGCAGGAAAAAAAACACTTTTATCAGGTTAGCAGTTGCTCTTTTAGCCTCTCTGCTGCTAGCACCACTCTGCAGGACCATAAGGAGCTTGGCTGAGTATATATATGTGATATATATGTGTGTGTGTGTGTGTGTTTTTCAAAAGGAAATGGTGTCCAAAGGCAAATTCTTCAGTAGTTTTACCTCTCTTCATATATGTGTACAAGTTAATTGCAATGTCTTTAATTTGCAATCAGTTAATGTTTCACATTATACTTATGTTTGTTTTTGTATAAGTAAGTACATATTGAAATAATGCTGGAAACGTGAATAATAGAAACAAATTCTGAATACTTATGCCTACATAGAAATTGTGATATACCATATTTTGTAGATTTGCATACTTACAAATATGTGTTGCTTTACTTTGCTTCTACACAATAAAAAATATTTGCATATGTGAGTGCATCAGTATGTATCAGTATGTCATGCATTATGACAATTTTCGTTTATTTTTAAAATAAGTTTTACAGCATAATCTACTGTATGCATTGAAATATTAAGTATGTGTGTTTAATACTACACCACATTTGCGAGTATGCAGATTATTGTAAGATTGGGACTGTAATGGATAAACAGGCATATGTAATTGATTTGACAATATACGTAGCTTCTATTATGGTCTGATCTAAAAGTAAAGGTTTAAAATTTAACATAAAATATGTAAGGTAGAACTGTATGGATTGAAAGGATATATAAGGATTAAAGTGGGGCAACATGAACTTGAAATCATGGATTATGTATTAGATTTAGGCAGTATAATTATTTCTGGGTTTAACATAAAAATATATTAGACATAAAAACAAGAGCAATGCAGAAAATTGGTTTAATATTTAAGATGACTGATTTAAGAGATTATGAGGTAATATGTATGTCTTATAATTTAACAGTTAGGCCAGTGATAGAGTACAAAATTTGTTTTTGTCATATAACACTGGCTGATCTTGGCATGCTACAATCCATATAAAGGAGACTCACAAAAAAAAAAAAAAAAAAGCAAGCAAAACATCTGGCCTATTGTCAAATGCTTAAAAGTTGCATTTATATAGTGTATTATATAGATTAATAAGGGACAACTACGTCTTGCCTTTAAGTCCTTATCAAATTATAGTTTGCAAAAATACCTTGGTTTCATTAAGGATGAACAGCATTTAAGCAACAGGCATTATTAACCCACAGATGAAATTAAAATTAACAAAACATCTAAGAGGGATTACTAAATCTCTCAATCTTTAACACATTTATGCAGGAGATTACCAGCTGAAGTGAAAAATACTGGATAATTGAATTACTTTAAGCATAAGATGGATAAATATTTAGCAGATAAAATATTTATGTTTGGATAAAGGTGTCTGCATTACTAGAATGTCTGATGACTAAAGTTGCAACAAATTAAACTATGATTCCAGAGAGAGCATAGCACTAGGAATGTCATGTAAATAGTGACAATAATGTTTAAGCTGCGGTGGTGCAGTGGTTAGCGTTGTCGCCTCACAGCAAGAGGTTCTCCCATTCGATTCTCAGCTGGGGCGCCTTCTGTGTGGAGTCTGCATGTCCTCCCCACTGTCGAGTGACATTAAAGACATGCAGGTAGGTGCGAGCATGAATGGGAGTGCCTTCGTTGAAGGTTGGGCATCGGGCTGGCAACTCGGCACCATAAAAATCCACTGCCAATCATGACCGAACCGGAGTTCCACTGTGGCGACCCCTAACCGGAAAAAGCCGAAAGTCTTTTAGTGACAATAATGTTTGAAAAGGCAGTTACAATGATGATGTAAATTATGTTATTAATTATGGTTGAAGTTTAATTTTAATGTGTATACACTTGCATTTATTTTAATGGAGTAAGCATACACCAGTTGCCAAATCTCAATTATCTGTTAGCACACTCAGCATATTATTATTCTGAAACAGTTGCATTACATATCATTACACATAATGCATATAGGTTATATTTTATTTTATCTTCTTTTTCAATTTTTCTCTTCTTGGTAATTATGTTGTGACTATAATATATGGGATTATGATTGGGTTGCCAGTCACTGTAAGAGATGCTATTGCAGTCAAGGGTAATACAACTAAGACTGATAACATACCTTTGGAAAACTGACATGGTCCTCACAAGTTTGGAGTCACTAACTGTCAACTGATTTCAGTGCAATACTGCTTCTACAAAGTGGTGGTCAGATTTGGAGAGAACTGTGTTTGTTTGTAAATCAAAAAGACAGGAGTATACAAAAGAAAGAATATCTAAATGGAGAGCAGTGCTATCACAAGGAAACCTCTGTTTAGTTAGTGGATCTGCGTGTCAGGAATGGATTACTGAGTATCCTCCATTCTCATCAGGAAACTACAATAGAGATCACAATCCGATAAAGGAACTGCTGATAGCGTATAACCACCCTGTTCCCAGACAATTTTCAGCCATCGCTTTTGATGTATACAGATACCTGTAATAAATAACGATAAAAATAATTTTCCATACAAACACCACTCTTCAGACAAATATCACTTGTTCACTGTCGATTGAATTGACAAATTTCTCAAGTGAAGAGGAAGAGCTTTCATGGAGGATGCAGGCACTGAACTGAACAGCTGGCACTTGACAAGACATTTTGTAATGCTGCTACCCAGGCAGTGTTTGCTTATAAAAGTGGAAGAAAAAGCTGGCAACCCTATTACTTCCTTGTTTCCTTAAGAGGCATTCTGCTATACTTTTGCCTTTTTCACAACCAGTGTCAGACTGCAACATTTAGTTCTGCAGACAAAAGTTGCAGACAACTTGTTAAGATGTAGCATAAAGTGGAAAAGCAGGGCTAACTTCCTGAGCAGTTTTATATTTTTGACACAAGATTTAATGCCAGCTCACTTTGAAACCTGCATTATGTTAGCATGAGCTTGAGTATCTTAAGCTGTCATCTTCATAGGTTCATAGGCTGGTACTAGGCTATCAGCCCTAGGGCCCATACAAGCCTAGCCATAACTATTTCTTCCCACACTATTTATATATATCTTGTGCTTTAAAAGCAAACATCTCATGTCTGGTATGTGTGTGTCACCTGTTTTGGTGACGGTAGATCCCCTGGATATCTAACAGCATATTACTGTAAATTCTTTTGCAGTTTAAGGATGGGCAACGTAACAGAAAAACAGTCACAATTTCCTTGGTGAAATGCCTAAAATAAAAGGGTCTGAATTGTTTAGTTAATAATTAAGCCACTTCCCTCTTTGCAGAACTTTGTAGTAATGCACAAGTACTCAATAATCACAATTTTTTGTCTGGCCTGGCACGCAGACTCCCGGTATCATTTATTCTAATGTCAGACTGCCCCAGACTATTGTTGATGCCTGTCGCTTTACTTATTTAATTCAGTGCCTGTAATCTGTGATGTCTAGATATCAGACAGATGTGGATGATAATGAAACCACAAGTCTAGCAGTCACTGCCATCAAGGGCCGGGACTAAGCACTGCATGGTAAAATAAATAAATAAAAGCTTTCTTCACTTCTGGCTTAATTCCAAGAGTTTATTTCTTAACCCAGCTAGAATAACTGAGATAGGAATCCAAGGCTTGGAATGCATGAATGTTAGACATTGTTGCACTACCAGAGCTATGCAGTTTTTTGTCGTCATTTTGTTTAAGTATATTCATGTCCCCTTTCATGGCTTGTATCTGTGTTTTTCTTATTTAATAAATATAAATTTAGAGAGACACATAAAACTAGGAACAGAAAGAGCTACAGATAATATTTTATTTTTACAGATTTCTGTTCACTGCTCGTTTGGGTGTTTTACATATGGTAAGTTTAATCAGGAAAAAATTACATAAAATGATAAGCTCTTCAACAGCTGAGTATCAAACAACCTTGCCCAGTGAAAGATAAGGCAACACTTTTCTGTTGACAAGTTCAGTTCATTCTGGAGTCTGTAATACTTTCATATCCCAATATTTCAAAACTAAAATAAATCTTCCCAATAGACATAATATCCCAAACTTTCATTCCAAGAAATCTGAACATCAACTCATACCATTATGTGTGTGACAGGACTGTTGCTCTCCCTATAAGTAACCACCCCAGTGTCATCTACAAGTATCCCCAATTGCATTTCAGCAAGCAAAAAAAAAAATAAAAAATATATATATATATATATGTATATGTATATATATATGTATATATATATATATATATATAAAAATAGAAGTTTTGAAAGTTCAAAACTTCGATAAACAGAATAAAAACTATTTTTTTCTTTTTACATTTATGCAGAGGCAAGCCCGCCTTCACCCCCCCACACCCTTGCTGATTAAATATCCCAACTCCGAGATCACAGTGCAGTGCATTCCATGCTGCATGGCGATGTCCATTTAAACTGTTTGAAGTTTCAAAACTTCAGTCTTATGGTCTCAACTATATGAAGTTCGAAGTTTAGAAACTTTGAGCTTCCAAAGTAAACCCATATATATATATATTGTTCTACTCTAGTTGAGTGTTGCTTTAGTCAATATCTGTTTTGTCAGAACGTTAGTCAACAAGACGTGTGAGTCTGACAATCTCAAGAATTGGGTAATATCCCCTTTTCTTGGGGATTATATAATCTCTGAGTTATATATAATTAGCAGTGGTATAGGGGTGCAGGGGTCTTGCCCCTTGCAAAAAACACTGCTGTAGTGTTTGCATGTCCCAACATTATCCTCAGAGTATGCACATTGAATCTCAGTGTCACAAGTGTCAGTTTTAATGTGCTGAGTGTAAGGGTGCTATTGTTTTCAATATTCTTGAACTCCCTAACTGCATTTCAGAAAGTAGTAGAAAAAAAATGAAACTTTCCTGCCAAGGACTATGTGCTTAGATCAGATGAGTCGGACTCTGTTGTATACCAGTAATGTGTGCAAGATTTATGGCTGGCATAGCCCTTTCCAGCTGCTAACAATGAATGAGCCAGGGACTTATCTCTGGCAGGTGTTCTTTCATTAACCATCAGTTAACAGCAGGATTGAAAGTGATGCTTCTGCTGCTGGTAAGCTCACTGCTACTTGTATTATGGCAACCTGGTGTAAGTTACAGATACCTGGACACAGTAGGAGGGGCCACTAGAATACCTTCTTTAGCCATAAAGCAGTCAGCATAAACTAGAATTCATATTTCCATCTTTCTGGTTGGACAGGTTCATTATATGGCAGTAAACCACCTGTGGGTGTACAAACAAGGTCACTCTCATCTTCATGCTGCTTTGTTTCCTTGTACAACATGGACTCAGATAGGAAAGCCCTTTGAGAAGCACAGTATGGTAATGCACAGCAATCAGATGTAATTCAGAGAACTTATGTGCTTTATTTGTTAGAACATAATCGTAAAGTGTCACTTTAAAAATCTATACTATAGTTCTGACAATGTCCTTTAGCATTATACTACAAGCCATCTGTTTCACTTATATACTCTGTGACCTGGCTGCAAATTGTGAGATATAAAGGTCGCACAAGATAATGGTCAAGTTCATTTCAAACACAGATACTGGGGAATATTCTATGAAATGTTTTGAATGACACACGGTGCACTTGATGTATAACTGATGATCAAATGGCACATGACAGCAGATTGGACTGCAGTCTACTGAGAAGTGAAACAACATTGGTGGCAATTGTTGGTAGCCATATAGTTTAACATATAGTTTAACATGAGCGTGTGATTAGAAGAAAATTATTTCTTCCCTAAAATGCTAGCTTATCAAATACTTCTAAATACACACAGATATTTTGGTCCACTAAGTGGACATCATTTTGTACAAATTTTCTTTCTTCTAATGAATAATATGGAGTGTACATTTCACCATATTTCACTACATCTGATGTCTCCTTGTTCACTTCAGAGAAAGAGGTAAAGGTCTTTCTCTAGTTAGTTAAGAAAAAAATTAATTGCTCCCAGGGTATCTTGCCATCTTGGCCCAACTTTTACAATTAAAGTGCTGCTGACTTCACATTGCTGTCCATTACCACTTGTATACAAACTTTACTCAGTGCTCCTATAATCTAGGTAATTAAGACAGGCCTTTAAGAATGTGTAGTTGAATGCTATGCAAGCTTTGGGGGTACTTTGGATTATTTAATTATATGAAATTGCTGCACAGTCTGCACCTTTTACTAAATAGTTTTATGAGGAATGTGAGTTATCTTAAGTGATACTAGATTCACAATTGCTAGTATTTCCCACTCTAACAGGATAGTTATGGACTGTATGGAGTGCCTTAATATATAACTTAATGCTGATAAGAAAAATTAATGCCCACCTGTAAATATTTCTAATGGTCATGAGAGCTTAAGTGGAAAAGATGACTCCGGGCTGATTAGCAAATGTAAGTTCCAATTTGAGACATATTTGGGAGGCCCCAAGCTGCAACCCTTTCATCACCCAGCTCCCATCCCCTCCACCCGTTATGAATTTCCATAACAAACACACATTTTATGAGGAGCAGCCCAAGAATATGAGGCACAAATCTGTACATTCTGCAAAATTTTGGATAGTTGGGAGGTATGGTACAGGCATTCCAGATTTTGTGGCACATCTTTCAACTATTTTGCTCAAGAATTCTGGATTAAGGCAAACATAATGGGGGAGCAAATATCCAAAATTAGGGATCATTTTTAAATATTACTATTATTCACTTAAAAATCTAATCGAATAATAGGTTTCATATCAATATGCATTTTATGGACAGTACAAAGTATGAAACGTTAAAGTCTTTTATTAATGACTGACTATAATTCACGGCACAAAATCCAAAAGAGAAGCCAGCAGAGTGAAGCCTAAGGAAATTCACATAAAATGAAAATATGAATTTTAACGACTCCTCAGACAACACACATCATGGAAGTTTAACTTTTTTCTTAGAGAATTAAAATCGGAGTAAACAGTGCAACAAATGTGTTTTTGCTATTGCTTCATCAGGCTTTACAGTAGCCGCATTAAATCAGCAAGTATACAATTAATGATGTCACTTCCTCCAGTTAAAATATTTACAAAGAAATAATTTGAAAAAAATTATAGCACACATAAAATGAAGGTTTCAAACTTCTATTCTTTAAAATTATTTTTAATGAAAGTACTGCATTTAATCCAGGAGACCTTTTATCTTCCAACTGTGAAATCAAGCTTATTTCTAATGTTTCCATATAATTCCTTGCATCCCCTCCATGGTGACTGCATTTAACCAGAGATAATACTTGAAAACAAAAATTAAGTTTTTCACCTTTACTTGTGATATGCTTTGTCAGAGCATTGTTCACATTTCCTTTTTTAATATCTAATATATGTTTCCAGATTTGTTCTTTAAACATACTGTTAGTTTTATCCACATAAAAAGCCTTATATAACTGACATCTTGCTAAATAATTCAGGTCTTTACTATTGCAGTCTGCATAATCTTTGAGCTTATAAACTTCAACTGTTGTTTGATAGCAATAACTATTAGTTTTCACCATATATTTACAACATTTACAATTCAGATAGGGAAAAGTACCAACCTTATTTATTTTTATTTTTCTACCACTATTCTGAATCAAATTCATATAGTATAACATTTCTTTTTAAATTCTTATTTTTATAACAAAATTTTGGAGTGTTTCCAACAATGCCTTTAAGTTTCCCATCTATAGCTAAGACATTCCAATTCCTACATATTATATCGTAACACTTTACAGCTTGTCCCTTTTTTAGTCCTACAGACAATATAAATGGTATGGACAGAACAGATATGGATAAGGGGATGGACGCAGTTAACATTCTATTAGTTTATTCTAGGGACAGTAAAGCATTACTGCATTTATGTTTGTTGCAGTAAATCACTTGTTTTAAAGAAAACTGCTTTGTTACGTCCATTTACTGGTGGAGAATGCAGGCTGTAAAACTCTTACCTAGTAATTACTGATTTCACCTGTCACAGAAAAGCAAAAGTGAGTGTTACTTTGCTATAACAAACAAAGCAGTAATTCTGTTTCTGTCTGTCATTGTGGAGCTAAGAAATGACTGTCCCAAAGAGATGACTTCAAACCATTGCTACTGCTGTTCAAGGGATGGTATAGGTAGCTAAATCCTTCACCTAGCCAAGGTCTACACCTCCTTTGATGCCTCTCAACCATGACAATGACCTTGAAGAATATCTTGTGTCCTTTGAAAGGACTACTGAACATGAAGGATGGGATTGTTCCATCTAGACCTGCATCTTAGCAACAGATCTCACAGAGGAACTCTTCCAAGCATCCTGGTACAGAGTATGGCAACTTTGACAAAGTCAGAAAAAACTGATAGGCCAGCGCTGGGGTCACTACAGAGATCCAAACCCACTATTTCCATGAATTGTATTTTTCTAGATCCAAAATAGTAACAGAATAGTTGTTTGACAGAAATATAGAGCAAGGTTCTAGTTAACCCTGAGATGGCTCAATAACATGGAAAGCATGTTGAGGTTTTAATAACCGACAAATTTAAGAGGGCATTACCGGCTACTGTGAAAGGTTGGGTGCATTAAGTTAACCCTCAAAATACAGACAGCATTGTTACATTAGTAGAAATAGTGTTACATCATGAAAGCATATTTAGAGCTAGTAAATTTGCTGACAAAGCAGTGACCAAACAAAAGGGGACCGTGTCTTCTACCCTGTGCTCTAAGTGTGAGGTGGGGGCATATGACAAAATATTGTGCAGAAGGTAAACTAGAAATCCCTATTGTGGGGAATCATGAGGCTATGCAAGGTGATTAGGCCAGTGCTAGGCTCTTGGAAGTCATGATCTGCTATTGATCCAATGAAGAACTAATGAAGTGCATGATAAGAGTGGATGGGCAGGATCTCTGGGGCATTTACGTTCCAATAGCATGCTTGCTTTAGTGAAAGCTTAATATTTTTTTTTTAAATAAAGGTCCAGACTTTATGCTCCATAGAGGTCCATATCATATATGGGGAGAAAAGGCAGTTTTGAATGATCCTAAAGCCATTGGCTGTGCTGCCCTTTCTCAAGCTTGATGCAGTCATACAGAAGGATTTTCCTTTCTTTAAAGAGTTATGGAGAGAGTGGGAGAGGGACATCTCCACTGAACCTGGTACGCCTTTCACTCAGAGATTGGAACAAGACATTCCATAGCTTTACAGGATACAAACAGTCATGCCATTCTAGAGTAGAATCTTAGTAGAGGTGGTATACATTGTACTATTATCATGGGAGGACCCCCAAAAGCAAAGTGCATATACATTTATTATTACAGTTAAAAAAGGAGAGGTAACAGGAACGATTCTTGATGTCAAATTATTTATAAGGAAGGTCAATTTGTCTATTTTAGCTTCAAGAGCCGGGTTCAATAGAAGTGATAAAGAGGTGGTAGGGTTAGCCAGGAGTTCCCTATATAACCCACCCTTAATGCCTCAACTAAAGAACCTAGAAAATGTAATAGAAAAAGAAATTCGAAGAACAGTGAAAAGGAACAAAGTCAATGATAAGAATAATCTTAAGAATAAAGAAAAGGAAGTTTTGAATGATTTAATTAATAGTCAGGGTGTGAGAATAATGAAACCAGATAAGGGAGGGGGTATCGTGATTATGGATAAAATAATATATGAGGTTAAAATGAATTCTATATTGAGAGACGAAGGTAAATATAAGATAGTATCTAAGAATGAAATAGAAATAGCATACAAAAAAATCGATTTGTTGCTACAAGATTTGTTAATGGAAAAAGTAATCGATATCAAAACATTCAGATACTTCGAAATTAAGCAGCCTAGGGTAGCCACCATTTTTGGTATACACAAAGTCCACAAAAATCAGGATGACCCCCCACTTAGACCCATAGTGACAGCAGAAGGGGCTAAGACAGTCCCCCTAGCTAAGTTCGTAGATGAAAAAGCTAAACACATTTGGGTCAATAACAATATAATATTAAAGGATTCATGGGATTTTTTAAGGGAACTCACACCCGAGGTATACAAGGATGACTTATTATTCATCACAATAGATATCATTGACCTTTTTTCCAGTATTCCTTACAAGGAAGGGATGGACTATTTTGAACAAAGTATTTTCTTGGATCAAAAAATGACGCATGAAGAAAAGATAGCTACAGTTGCTCTCATGGACACAGTTTTAAAATATAATTTCCTAATTTTTGATGGTGAATACTATCAACAAATTAATGGGGTGTCCATGGGAGCAGCTTGTGCTCCTACATATGCAAATATAGTCCTGTCAAAATGGGAAGATAAATATATAATGAATTCTAGTTTCAAGAAGTGGTGGATATTGTACCATAGATTCCTGGATGACATAGTGATTTTTTGGACCGGAGGAAAACAAATGTTTTTTTAATTTTTTGAATATATTAGTTCGACAACAAGTTTTTTGAAATTTACATATGTTATTAATACAGACATTTTAAACTACTTGGACGTTGAAGTTATTAAATCAGATCATAAATTTGAAACTAGGGTTTTTAGAAAAACAACACATTGTAATTCCTACCTACACTACGATAGTTCCCATCCCCCTCACTGCAAGAAAAATATAGTCAAGGGACAATTTGTGAGGGGGTCTAGGATGACAAGCAGAGATATAGATTTCAAACAGGAATGTGATAGACTGGAAACTATGCTCCTAGAAAGAGGGTATCCTACAACATTTATTCAAGATATCAGGAAGGAGGTAGAAATAGGTAGGAAAGACAGATTTCAACCTATAAAAGGGGTTATGCAAATCAAGAAAATGGAAGAGAAAAAGAATGGTATTTATATGAATGAAGAAGCAATACAAAAAAGACTTATTATAGAATTTAACTCTACTAATAAAAATATTAAAGGTATCATATGTAGGGAATGGGATAAATTCCTTTCTTTAACAGATATGGAGGAAATTAAAAGTATGAGACCACAAGTTATCTATAGAAATCTACCATGTATACGTAATATGATTGAAAGAAAGGCATTGGATAAGAGAGGGACGAGTTTTAGAAGGAAAGGCACTTTCAAATGTGGACGGTGCCAGCAATGCCCACATATTATGAACGAGGGAGAGGTATACATTGAAAGTAGGAACATAAAAATAAGAAGTAAAGATTATTATAATTGCGATACACAAGGAGTGGTATACCTAGTAATTTTTACAGAATTCCACTCAGCTGTAGAACCAGTAGTCACAAGAGGTTTTGAGAGGGATGTGCGCTGTTCTGAAGAAAGAAGTTTTTTTTTTTGGAAAAGCGCAAAACCTATGCTATATGTTTTATTCATTAAATCTTAATGAAAATATATCTGGAGAGTCTGATTTGGTCTGATTTGTTGAACTGTTTGTGGTTTGGTTTTTGGGACAGCCTTCATTGAGTCTGTTACGGGAATACTTTTTTCATTTTTCAATTTGTCAGAAATGCCATGGATTCTATATTGGCAAAACTGAAAGGTCCCTGAAAAAACGAATTTATGAACATATATACGATATTAGTAGAGCTAAAGAAACAAATGCACTATATAAGCACTTTAAGGATTGTAAGGAAGCTAAATATTTATGGTTTGTAATAGAACAAGTTAAATGTGATATAAGAGGTGGTCCATGGGGAGATATCTTAGAGAACAGGGAACTATGGTGGCAGGTTCGAATGGATGCAAGTAGAAAACCTGGTCTTAATGAAATGATTTCTATAAGACCATTATTAAAAATAAGAGCTAATAAAATTTGAGAACAAGAAAGGAAGTTTTGGGCATCATTGTCCTGAAAAACAGGGGTTTACATAATAACATGTATTTCAACAATAATATATATATTTTTTAAACATTCATATGTTTTATCTGTTTTTTAATAACATTGATTATTTTATTTATAATGTCAATATTTATTATTATATATATTCAATGTGCTATATATATTTAATGAATTACACATATCAATGTTTTAAAATGGATTTAATGAATTGTAATTGCAGGTTTTGCACACTAGAGGGAGTTACATCAATAAGAATTTGTGAAAGAGCTTTTTTTTGGGATTGGGTTTTAATACACATAGAACAACTTCAACTTTATGAAAAATTGTTTTATTTTTATTTTTATATGATACAGAATAGGATTGAGGTTTATGCATTAGTAAATGGTCAATATGTACATATTTTAAATAAAATAAGAAAAATAGGAGAATGTTAGTAATATCTATTACAAGTTTCCATTTCATTCTCATGAATATGTAACAGTGCTTTTGAATATTAATAGATAATAGACTGTAGGGATTGGCGTATTTGAGGTAGGGTTGTCACCTCACAGCAAGAGGTTCACTGGTTCAGGGTGCCTCCTGTGTGGAGTCTGCATGTCCTCCCTGTGTTCATGTGGGTTTCTTCTGAGTGCTCTGGTTTCCTCTCACATTAAAAGACATGCATCTAGAGCATTTCTCCCTGGGCCTCTGCTGAAAATTGGCTTCATTACAAGTTGGATTTTCCCTGTTAAGAAATATTAAATAAATAAATAATAGAAAGGCAGTGTTTCAAGGCAGGTTTCATTGTTTTAGTTCTGGTCCTCACAACTGAGAATAAGTTCCTTGCCAAGTGACAGAAACCTTATGAGGTCACTGACAAGATGAATGAGGTAAACTATAAACTATGATAGGTAGAGGAAAATGCACCTTTGACAGTTCTATCACACAGACATAGTAAAATTCTGGAAAGAACCTTAAATGAATGAATTAACTAGGGAGCTCTAGACCCAAGTGCTTAAAAACACTGTCTCAAAATCAGAGACGGAAGGACCTTGTAGTTCAGCTAGGCTGCTGCTTGTGCTCGAACTCCAAAATGAGATTGTGCATGGGCAGCCATGGAAATGAGATTGGGTATGGGCAGCCATGGGGAAGGAGCACTGATTATGCTCGACTCCAATATGAGATTGGGCATGGGCAGCCATGGGGAAGGAGCACTTCTTGTGCTCGAACTCCAAAATGAGATTGGGTATGGGCAGCCATGGGAAGGGAGCACTGCTTGTGTTCAACTCCAAAATGAGATTGGGCTTGGACAGCCATGGGGAAGGAGCGCTGCTTGTGCTCGACTCCAATATGAGATTAAACATGGGCAGCCATGGGGAAGGAGCACTGCTTGTGCTCGAACTCCAAAATGAGATTGGGTATAGGCAGCCATGGGAAGGAAGCACTGCTTGTGCTCAACTCCAAAATGAGATTGGGTATGGGCAGCCATGGGAAGGGAGCACTGCTTGTGCTCAACTCCAAAATGAGATTGGGTATGGGCAGCCATGGGAAGGGAGCACTGCTTGTGCTCGACTCCAATATGAGATTGGGCATGGGCAGCCATGGGAAGGGAGCACTGCTTGTGCTCAACTCCAAAATGAGATTGGGTATGGGCAGCTATGGGAAGGGAGCACTGCTTGTGCTCAACTCCAATATGAGTTTGGGCATAGGCAGCCATGGGGAAGGAGCACTGCTTGTTTTCAAACTCCAAAATGAGATTGGGCATGGGCAGCCATGGAGAAGGAGCACTGCTTGTGCTCGACTCCAATATGAGATTGGGTATGGGCAGCCATGGGGAAGGAGCACTGCTTGTGCTCAAACTCCAAAATGAGTGTGGGGGCATGCAGCAACAAGGAGGCAAGACTGCTTGTGCTTGTATTCCTGTATGACTTTGGGCAAGCAGATGTGGGGAGGGGGCGGGAGGAAGATTTTAGAATTAAGGAGCTGGAGGGGGGTTAGGATTGGGGGAGGAGAATTTTAGGTATAGGGAACAGGAAGATAATTTTAGGTTTAGGGTGCGGGAAGGAAGTTTTAGGGTTCGGGTTATGGAGCAAACATGGGCTTTAGGTTTATGGAGGGAGTGTTGAAGTTTTAGGTTCAGGGGTGATCAGGGACTCTTGGGTTATAAAGGGGAGCTAGGTTGGAAGCTGGGTGGGGGTTTTAGATTTAGGCTTTAGGTTTGGGTAGGGCTATGTTGTTTATGCAATTGGGTGTTGGGAGGGCATATGTAGTAGCATGCTTGTTTACTCAGCGGAGTGGGACTAATCTTTCAAAGTTCCAGGACGTCTTATTCTCCCTGAGGCAGGCTGGGTTGACTATCAATATTCTGAGGTCAGATACTTAGGTTATGTGATAGGTTGGGGTCTAGTTAAACATCTGAAAGAAAAAAAATAGAAGTTGTAGAAATATGGCTAATACCCGAAATGAAAAAGCAAGTCAGGGAATTATTTTGACTTGCCACATTCTAAATTAAATTTATCCTGGAGTTTGCTTCTGTAGTCTGTCTAAGGACAAGTGAACACCAGAGACTGACATGGTTCTCTAATAACTTAAAATTAGCTTCCGCACTGAGTTTGTAATATTGTCTCCTGACTTTTCTAAGCCTTTTATAGTCCAAACTGATGCATCATGGAATGGGATGTGGTGGGGCAGTGCACGCAAAAAGATTAACAAGAAGGAGCACCTGTCTATCATTTGAGTAGAAAATTTAACAGAAGTGAAAGTCAATACACTATAGACAAGGAATGGCTAACAATAAAATGGGTCTTGAGGAGCCTGTAGTAATATCTGCTAAACAGGGAATTCACTTTGGTTATAGACCATGGCACACTCCAGTAGCCTCAACAGAAGAAAGATGGGTATGAAAACTGCTATTGGACCTTCACATACACCTGCTGTTCTTCTGAATTCATCACTGCCCTGGAGTTTGTAATCAGAATGTAGACAGTCTGTCAAGTGCTAATTGCCCTTCCAGCAGGCTCATGGCTTCAAGCTACATGGGGGGGAGGGTCATCTGCAACATAGCTCAGTGGTGCCCACTGGGAGTTGCTTACTGGGTGTTACTAAGAGGGAAGGTCAAGACTGTTAGATATACCAAAATAGGTAGAATGTAACTACACAGTGGGTATCACATTGAATAAAGGGTTTGAGGCTGGTTCCCTTAACGGAATTTCCTGAGATGGCAAGCAATGAAAGACAGCTGGTGACATGTGCCCATATAAGGCAGACTGAGTGTTGGAGGATCCAGAATAGTCAAGAGGGCTTTTCATGTCAGAATGGACAGTAGATGTCCTGGTGCTTTGAATGCTGATTCATAATTTCAGCCAAGGAGCAGTGAGCCAGAAAAGTTGTTCTACTCAGCTGTTAATGTATTGTCTCAGAAATTTTAGCAGACTACTGTCTGCCAAATATTTTTATTTGCCAGAGATGGTTGCTGACTAGAGATGTTAGCAGTGTGTCTGTTTTCTTAAGTGCCAGAGATTTTCATCTGCATGCACAATAAGCCTGATTTTTTTTCCTCTGCATGCCTGAATGGTGGTTATTTATTCAAAAGGCACAAACAGACAGCAGGAAATGTGGCAGAACAAGACAACAAGTTATTTTTTTCTCTTTTTGGCTCCCTCACAGCTGACCTTCAAGTGCTCCTAATGCCTCTCTTGAATTACCAGATCTACCAAACTCTGTTTCCTCCCCTAGTCTTGCTTCAATCAGCATTCAGGGCTAGCCAGATGATCCTGGCATTGAGGGAGTGTCATAATACTGTCAGTGTTATGATGTGTTTTTACATATACCCCACACCCTACTTAGAATTAGTAATTCCCCAAGCATGGGACGTGCAATTGGTATCAGCACTGAACTGCCCCTCATTGTGCAAGGAGCTCATCACAGTAGGCTACATGCCTCACTATTAGGCATCAGAACACAGTTGTTCTCTAGTCACCAAAAGAGTAATCAAGCAAGCAATAATGCCCAAAAGAGTGTGTGTTAATGTGTAATTAATGCCGCTCAGGGGTGTTCTGAGGCCCAACAATGCAGGCATTAATTACATATTAACACACACCCTGGATGACATTATTTCACTTAGATCATGGGCTCTCTGTAAAATTGTTGTTTTACTTATTTATTTATATATTTTTATTACTGTATTATTTTTTATATATTTTTGATGTAAAATAGTTCCTCTGCCTGATGTTTCAAAGTTGCTGTAGTATATGAAAATGGTGTTAGAGGAAGCATTTTTAATTGAAAATATATAATTTGTAAAAATATGTAGATTATTGCTTTACTTTTTGGTCCCTTGCAGCTAAAATGTGTGATTTCTTGTCAGGCATTGGGGATTGAAGTCACTAAATAATGACGTTTGACTTTCAGACTTTATTTCCTTCTGAAAATTAATATTAACACAAATCCCGTTATTTAACTTACTTTGTAATTTCTATAAGTAGGACATTTAATATCTATTCCTATTTCTGACCCTTTGTTGCCCCCTTTATTTCAGGATTTATCCAGATTTCTTGAGCTAAAAGGTCGAGAGGTATGCAAACCTCTTATCTGCTGCTGCCAGTGGTCCATCATCACACACACACACACACACACACACACACACACACACACACACACACACACACACACACACACACACACACTTGCACTTCAGAAAGATGCATGCTAACACAAGTCCTATTATTGAAGGAACTTTGTGATTTTTAAGAGGAATATGTTCCTATTTTGAGCCTTTGTTCCTCCTTTATTTTAGGTTTTATCCAGTTAACTTGATCTAAGATTTGAGATGTATGTACACCTCCTCATGCTGCTGTTGTTCTCAGTCTTCACTCTCAATCACACACACCTCACTTTCATGCATGCAAGCATGCATTCACACACACAGACAGAAGCAAACACACAGAAACATACACACACATAAACATAAACACACACACACACACACACACACACACACATGCACACTTTTTTCTGTTATACTTAATTTTTATACTCACTAAACAGCAAATGCGCTGTTTTGCGAGTGTAAAATAATTGCTCAGTCTCAGTTTCACTCACATGCACGCATACACTCACACACACAGACATAAACACACACTTTTGTTTATTAGTTTTTTTTTTTTTTTTTAATATATTTTACACTCACTAAGCAGGAGAAGCGCTGCTTAGTGAGCATAAAATAATGGTGATTATTAGGTTTTTTTCAGTCTGAGATCCATGGCAGCTTGATATGCTACTGTGAAATGGTGGACTCATTTTTCAGTGTGTATTAATTGTACATTAATATCCTGCCGGAGAATGTTTATTCTCCAATCAGGGTGCTGGTAAAGTTTGCCTATTTTCTAAACCACATTAATGTGTCCCAAGTGTGTGGCCCCCGTCCCAGGATGGACAGACCCATCCTCCTTGCCTGTGAAATCAAATACCTGAGCTGCTATTCAAACGCAGGTTACCTAGGCTGTAGTCAGGGCTTTATCCTTCACTGAAAAGAGTGCAGTCTAAGACTTCATGTTATATTGTTTTCCTTAATCCTATTATATTGTTTTCTTTAATCCTGTTGCCCTTACCACTTACCTGAGTGAGACCTGGTGAAAGAGACTTGTATTAATTTGCTTTATTTCAAAGTTTTTACCACTGCTTGTATGAAACATGGTGAGGGAAACAGAGAGGGTGAGAGAAAGAGCTATAGAACGACTTTGTGTTTACCTGGCAGTTGGTGCAGAGGGTTAAGGCTGTGAGATTTAGTTCTTGTAGTATAGGGTTTGATTTCCTTAGCCCCTTATTTGCCTCCTTTGTGAACTTGAACAAATCACTTAATCAACAATTGCTTCTAGGTTGCCCCTGAAATTGGATAATGTGCCCAATGGGGCCTACCTGTTTAACAGTTTGGTACAGTTACAATTTAAGTGCTACACCTTGACTGTTGCTTGAGGACTATTTGTGTCAGTACCTTTCTAAGATAATACTGCGGTTCGGGCTGTTTGATCAAAAAGTGTTGCAGCATAACAGAATTTGTTATAAGTTGTTATGTTTTACCAAGAATTTGAGTGTCACCCGTCACTATATTTTCAAAATTAGTGTTGGCAAAATCCACCTGTCCTAATGATTGTTTAACTAATTTGCTTGGGTTAATGAAAACTGTGGTAATTGCTACCTCGGCTTACTACATTCCTTAAATCTGCAAAGCCTGCATTGCCTTTATTCATGGGTGTCATTAAATATTAATGAGGGAGTTATATCTTTTACTATTCCATATAAACTGCACTATTAGTTTCAGAATTATTGCAAAGCTCTTTTTCAGAAGTTGGCTTGGCATAGGGACATTTATGTAACCTAAGAAGGAGAGACAAGTCTTTTCCATGCATGTAGTTTCGCAGACCGCTCTTTCCTCAGCTGTTTTAGGTTCATATCTATCAGTGACTGGACAGGTGAGATATCATTATCTAGCCTCCCTAGTATTTACGGACTGCCATACACTATTGAAAGGAAACTCAAATACCATCATTACCAAAGTCCTTATGTGAATGTTTGACAAGAAGGAGCTCAGTTTGACTTACCAGTCCATAAACATGATAGTTCCTGCAAGGTCGGTAAGATCTTGGACATGACTGGGATAACAATGATAAGGTTCTCCATTAGCAACTAGAAGTCATCCCCAAATACTATACCCTTAGTGTTAGTGCCAGAGAGCTCTCAACCCATTTGGAGACAATTAAATAAACTGAACTAAGGGTGAATTAGCTAACAAGAATGGAGAGGGCTATAAAAAACATCAGTGCTGGAACAAGTGGGAATTAGTTTATTTATTTATCTTTAAATGACTGATTTAGTCCTACTAGACTAGTAGCATCTTTTCATGGGGGGGCCTGAGGTGGTATTTATACTAATTATGGAAATTTGGCCAGGGCATCAGGGAGCTTCTACTAATTTTGATAGGTGACATCTTTTACATCCACCTGAGCTACTAAAAAACTCATGGAGAAGGGGGCTCTCAGTTTAACATCTCATCCAAAGGATGACACACTCAGGAGCTGTGCCAGCCTTCCAGTCACCTGGGGTGGAAATGGACCTAATAGCCTTCTGGTCTTCCAGCACCACAGGCGAGTGTGCTGCATGCTGTACCACTGACACTTGATATTGCACTGTCAGTTACAACCATGGCCTACTTTATAGATTTATTTATTTATTTTATTTCAGGTCTTAAAACTCTCAGACAAACTCAGTAGTTTTAAACCACTGCTTAAGCAACATCTTAACCAGTCCTGGTCTTGCACATGCTCATGACAAGGTTATGACTTTGCGTTCATCATATGATACTCTACAAATACTCTCCTTTAACAGAATACTCTCAATCTCTCATTGAAATGACAAAACAATTTTTATACATTACTGCTGCCTGTACAATCCATTATGTTACATGTGGACTTTCTCTTTAGTAACTTCCATGTCTGTAAAATCTTAGAATGTATAAATAAAACTACTGTTTTTGAATAAATGTAAATAGAAATGTAACTGCTCTGTGTTTAATTGGAATTTAGTATAATACAATGTAAGCAAATGGAGCTTTTCTCCCTAGGCCTCCTCTGAAAATGGGTATTACCCAGTCTGACTTCCCTAGTAAAGAAAGACAACTAACTAAATAAATAAATAAATACATACATACATACATACATGGGTCCGCTTTTAAATCTTGAAAGCTCATAATCTTGAAATTCAAAATACTGAGTCCAAAATCTTGAAAGTTCAAAATACTGAAATTTCAAAATACTGAATTTCATAATATTGAAAAAACAGAGTACACCAACAATTACAATATTCCAACACAACTACATAACAAAGCATATTACTCTTCTCCAACTATAAGCAGGGGGGCAAGCCCCCCTGCAACCCCCATGTGGGGGGCTGTGCCCCTCACACCCCCTGCTACGTAAATATATTAACTCCAAAATTGCACTCCACAGAAGAAAATGTCAACCATACCATTATGTGCTTCATGACTGCCTGTTGTAAACTTAGTCATGTTCCTTTTTAATTTGCTATACAACAACATAACTCATCTTAATGTAGTAAAGTGCGATCTCAGAGTTGATATATTTAAGTAGCAGGGGGTGTGGGGGTGCAGGGGGGCTTGCCCCCTCCCGCTAATAGTTTGAGTAAACTAATATGCTTTGTCTTTTATTTGTTTCTCTATGTACTTTTGGTGGGGTATAGTAAGTGTTAGTATCCTGTAGTTATTCAGTATTTTGAGTTTTCAGTATTTTGAACTTTCAAGATTTTGGATTCAGTATTTTGAATTTCAAGCTTATGAGCTTTCAAGATTTAGAAGCGGACCCACATATATACATGCATACATTTTAAAATGTTCTAGCGCTGACCACATATACTTCCAGCAAACGGAGTCAAATGTTTTTTTCAAAGTATCGTAAATTTGCTGCTGCTGTGTTCCTGGCTCAGTTGTGGGTGTTTTCTACTAGAATAACAAGTGCTGTCTTGCAGCCAGTGCTAGAATGTCTTTCTCACAAATCCAGCTCAAGCTGGATGAATAAGTTGTGGCAAGACTAGTTAGAGCCTTCTTGCTAGAGTATTTGCATATAACTTAGCCTTAGAGTTAACTCATGAGACGGGCTTGTAATTTTCCACTAACAAGGGATCCTTATGTAGTTTATAGAGCATAATAATTCTTAGTTCAAATAGAGAGTGCGGGTAACTGCTATCAGTGAACATTGCTGGAAAAACTCTTACTGGGATTTTTGTAGCTGTTTACTAAATATTTTATACAGTCTTATATACAGTTCATGAGGTCCTGGGGCACTTTTGCCTGTTGTCAGTGTTATGACTTCTATAGCTTCTTTCCAGATGATAAAATTCAAAAACAAAGATCCATAAAAGCTGGAGTCATCACTATGTAATATCTTAAACCTCATATAATGGAGGCCGATGGGATTCATGCAGTGTTTCAGCTACATGGCATCTGAATGCCCATGGCTTTTCTTTTTATCTTTCAAAAATTTCTAGTGTATTCTGGTCAATGAAGCTCAACCCCACTAACTGTAGACATTCCACGTTTTGTGCCTTTTCCCAAGTTTATCAGTACATAATAAACAAATTGTTTGGCCTTAATTTAGAGGAACACCCCTTAAAAACATAATGTCCATAAATTAGAGTATCAGCAAAATATCTCAAACAGCATAAAAACAAAGGATAAAAAGGTCATACACTGAAAGTATTTAAAAGAAAATACAAAGACAGTAACGCAGTTAAACTAGAGTCTTCACTGTGTAATATCATAACCTTCTTGTAGTGGAGATGCATGGGATATATTTAAATGAACCCTTAAAGAAATTCTTGTGTTACAGTTACTTGGCTTCTGAATGTCCATGACTTTTTACTTTTATTTTTCTAGGTCTTTACTGGTCCATTCAGATCATAAAAGCCAAACCACACTAGCTGTAAAGATGCCATGTTTTACCCTTTTCTGAACTTGTTATGACAGTATAAGTGGAATGCTTTTCCATACTTTATAAACACAAAGCTTAAAAACAAGTTTATTGTCAATAGCCCTATCATCAATAACAGTAGGATATCTGTAAAACATCCAAAATAGCATCCAAACCAAGGGTAAAAAGGTCCATGCAGGAAAATCATTTAGAAAAGAAATAGAAGCTAGACCCAGTAAAGCTAGAGTCTCCACTGTGTATTACCTTAACTCTTGTGCAGTACAGGCCCATGGATTACAAGCAAATGACTACTTAATATGCCATATACTTAATACCATTGTTTCAGCATAATGCCTTCTGAATGTCTATGACTTTTTACTTTCATTAGTTAAGACTTTTCTGATGTATTCAGGCTTCTAAGGCCAAACCTCGCTATCTGTAGTCATGCCATGTTTTATATTGTTTCTGCACTACTACTGAGCCCTTCACCAAGATAAAGATCTTAGAAACTGGATGAATGGACAGAAGGACAGATAGATTGAAGGATGGATGAAGGGATGGATAGATGGAGGAATGGAATGATAGAACTCACTAAGGATTCAGGTTCTTAAAAAAGGTCAGTGTAGGTGAATTCAGTTTGCCTTACAATGAGGGATAATTAATTCTGAGAAGAATTCAGTTATGTCAGTTCAATTAGCAACAATGACTGTGAAATATGAGAAAAGTACAAAATGTTTGAATATAATCTCTTTTACCCAATTTAGATTTGTAATTTAATTATGTGTGCAGTACATAGCTGTAGTTCTTCCGTTAGTTAACAGTAGAGAATATATGAAATATATATATTACAGATGTTAGTAACTTACTTTATTAGAAATGTACATTGGTATATCAGTTGGAAATAATTATCATCTTAGGGTACTCTCTTCAAAGATTGTATGATATTAATTTAGTAGTGTTCCGTCTATACTTTACAGCCATGAAATAGAAGCCAAGACTGTACAATTATGATCTAGAGGTAACTTATTAATAAATTATATCAGTGTGGATTTCAACGGTATATTATTTATGATCTTCTTCCCATGACAGTAAAACTGAATTTTCTACTGAGCTGTTTGAGCATTAGAGTACAACCCATGAAAAGGTCAGTTGTACTGCAGCTACCTCTGACTATGAATAGTGTGACATTTGTACCTTAAAAGACTTTAAAGGTAAATTAGTAATAATATCCATAAAGTAAATCAGCAGCCTATTAAAATTTTGATGTAGACATTTGTGAGCAACCAATACTTTAAAAATTCCCTTTTTAAACGACTTTTTTAACATGGTGACTGTAATAACTGCACCACCACATGAGGGGGCTTTGAGGATTCCGGCGTGTAGCTCGCGAGACATTTGCCTGCGAGCTACATCGCCGAAACCAAACAGCTGCATCAGCACTTTGCCGTAGTGCAAAGTGCCTGAACAGCACAGCCGCTGCCACTATAATCTATGGACGAGCAGCTGCAGCTGTACGGGCTGTGTAACGCATTCCTTCTTCCCGTGCAAGGAATGCATTTATTTAATTATTTATTTATTGTGATGTACAACACAATAAATAAATAATTAAATAAATGCATTCCTTGCACGAGAAGGAATGCGTTACACAGCCCGTACGGCTGCAGCTGCTCGTCCATAGATTATAGTGGCAGCGGCTGTGCTGTTCAGGCACTTTGCACTACGGCAAAGTGCTGATGCAGTCGTTTGGTTTTGGCGATGTAGCTCGCAGGCAGATGTCTCGCGAGCTACACGCCAGAATCCGGGCTTTGACCCATCATTATTCACTTCTGAATAAGCTATGTCCGAGATTGTTGTAGTTCAAGAAAAGGAGCAAATTCAATTGAGAATTTTCACAATTTCAGTATTTGCAGTTCCATTCTTTAAAACTATAATTTGGACCTAGTCACACATTACGTTTGAGGAAATGGTGCAATTAGGTGATGCACAAATTTCCTTTTCTACAACACGTGCTGCATGCATTATGCAAATAAAATGAAAGAGATTGCACATCTTTAATATAGCCAACAGGTAAGCGCTTTCACTTCCACTACAGATGCTTCATCAGACCATCTAGAACCACAAACAAAATAACAATTGTAACTACTATTTTCAACAAAGTAACCACTAAAATTATTTGAACAAATCACATGACTTAAGGAAGGGCTTTCAAGAAACAGTGCCATTGAGACCAAAACATTTATCTAATTGTAACGTAATTATTCAACTCATTTCAAAAGTTTGTTTTATTCTTCTCATCTCCCATTCTAAGATCATCATTACTCAATTGTAGTACTAACAAAAGTACAACTATGATCATGTCCTCTATCTATTATATGTCTCCCTAATGCATTCTTTATATCTCATGTACGGATATCATTGATGTGTTCATGAACACATTCTCACAAAGAAAGGTTCAGTTTGCCAACATAAAATGCTGGACATTTCTTACATGAAGTTGAGAGGTATGTTATTTCTTACGACATAGTAATCTATTCAAAGACTTATTATTCTTAAAAATAAATCTGGGTTCGGTGCCTACTACTTGTTTGATATTCTCAGCAGTGATAAGTGCATGCCAGTTCCTTCACATTTTATTGCAACTACGATCAATATCAGAAGAAAAAGACAGAGGCATTCTTGTTGTTTTACTATTGCTCTGTCTATTAACATTAGTCCTATTGGTAGAACGGTGGGGGGGTCCTCCTGAAGGCAGTTAAGCTCACATTGCTTCTTCTAAGAGGGTATTAAAAGGAGACAATTTACAGTTAGTATTTTAGTGAATGGTAAACATTTCACCTAATTAATTTTGAATCTGAAGACGGATAGCAGTTTTACATGTGAGATACAATGATGTCTTGTACCAGGAAAGGTAGCAAATAAATTTTACTTAAAAGAAACTGAAGTTTAAAGACTAAATCAAGGATGATAAAAAACAAAAATACCCATGACTTGGAATACAGAATACAGAAAAACAATAGCTTGCAAATCAAATATCTGAAAATATCATTATTAAACAACATTACAATAAAACAGGCAAGCACTCTGCACCAACCGGTGTTGGGAGCAATGTTTCCACACCTCCCCATTTAATTATTCTTATGATAAGGTTGCAGTACCTCAGAGCAAAAGAAAACTCTGTACTGAGAGTGTGTTTAGAATTGTATTAGCATTTAATTGTGATATTTTCCAGTCTTCTGTGCATTTGTATTTTTTTTTGTATATTGTTTTCATTATCTGTCCTTAAGTGTTCTACTTTTCCATTTACTGCAGTGAAGACATAACAAATCTACCCAATTTGTCAAATATGATGCGTAATGTACAGTTAACTATTTATTTATTTGATCACCATGTTGTCTGACTGATCTGAAGCTTGTTTTCAATGGAGGCCTAGGCAAGAAAGTTTTACAATTGCATTTATAGTACACTGTACAATTATAATACAGTCCTAATACCCTGCAACCTGGACAGCAAAGCAGTTAAAAGATAGATAGATTAGATAGATAGATAGATAGATAGATAGATAGATAGATAGATAGATAGATAGATAAATAGATAGACAGAGTGATAGAGAGATAGATATGACACATTTTTTAGAAAAGAAGCAGAGCTAGTAGTGGAAGAAATTGGATGCGGTTATATAAAACCAGAAATTAATAAAGTAAATTAAAACTTGTATGGTAACTAACAAGAAGAGTGCAGAAAGAAAAAGTAAAAAATTGAAGGATAGAATAATTAACATTAATGTCATACAGAAAGAAGAGCTGCAGTATAATAGTGAATTGGATAGGGAAATGGTAAATTAAATACATGTACTTCTAAAAATGTAGGATTGCCAGTATAGTATAAATGCACAGTGTCAGTTGGTCAGATTATTGCTTTGAGAGAGCGAGGGAGATGGCACTGCAATATGAAAGAAGTGGTACTTTGAACAGATGGGTAATTTCTATTGTAAACAGGGTACAGCTAAGGTTATAAAGAGACAGGATTTCTATTTTGGTATAAGTTTATTTTTACTACTGCAACAGTCACCCTAATGGTAATGGACATCAGCTGAGTATAACAGCCCTGTTTCTTATGCTTAGTCAAACACTCTGCTTGTGTAGTGCTGATGATGTCATAACAAGGCCAAAATATGCATATCCACAGCTAGTGGGGTTTGGCCTTATTGGCCTGAAATCGTCCATTTAAATGACTTAAAAAGAAAAAAGTAATGGACGTTCAGAATTGCCATGTAGCTGAAACACCTGATGTTCATAAGGGTCATTTGCATATATCCCATGTGCCTCTGATACAAGAGGTTTGAGAGGTTATTCAGTGGAATTTCTGGCTGGAGTTTTCAATCAGTATTTACTGATTGTTTTTTCTGTGTGATCTTCTTACTCTTTGTTTTAATTTGTTAGTTGGGATATTTTGCAGTCACCCTAATGGTAATGGACATCAGCTGGGTATAACAGCCCTGTGTTTCTTTTTCTAAGTCAAGCACTTTGCTTCTGCAGGTCTGATGAGGTCATAATAAGGCTGAAATATGCATATCCATAGCTAGTGGTGTTTAGCTTTATTGGCCTGAAGTTTTCCATTAAAACGACTTAAAAAATGATGGCATTCAGAATTGCCATATAATTTAAACACCTGATGTTGATAAAGGTCATTTGCATATATCCCATATGCCTCTGATACAAGACGTTTGAGAGCTCACTCCGTGGAAGTTCTAGTTTGGCTGGAATTTAATTTAGTTTTTACTGATTGTTTTTTCTGTGTGACCTTTTCACTCTTTGTTTTAGTAAGTTAAGATGGTTATAATTCTGCAGTCTGGTCTCCTATATTACAAGATGATAATAGTTATGTATTTAGTATGATTTACAAATAATATAGTAGACTTGGATAAAAATCTGGTTGCTCTGAGATGTTTTTATGTGTGAGTAATTTATATTTTATTGCTTAGTAAATGATTTAAAAGATTGTTTTTTTTTCAAAATCAGAATTTTGGTTTTCCTGAATTAAATGAATTTATGTTTTATTTCAGATATGTCTGAATTACTAAGCTGTAATAAAAGATGAAAATCCACATATATCAGGGGTCTTCATGGATCATTGTGTCTATAAGTGATTCAAATAATAGTAGGCTGAGCACGAATCATTGTGGGATGCATGTTGATAAGAGATGGGCTTCTGAGTATATGTTACTGAAATGTAAGTGAATAGTTCCACAAGTCTGGCAGTTAAATGTCCATATTAGTGAGCCTTCAAATACTGGCACATTTTGTAGTTTTCTATAAGGAGCCTGGGTCAATACTGTCAACCCTTTTTAAAGTCCATTAATAAAACATCCATTAGACTGTTATTAATTATGTTACGCATAAGATATGATGTGGTTTATTGAGCAGTAAGGGTACTGTAACCTTACCAAAATCATGTTAATTACACGTGTCAATGTACTGTTTAAATTGACTAGCTACTCTTTTTCTAGGTTATTATTTAGTGGAGGTGGTTTTTTAATTTGTGTATAGTCTAAGGGTTTTTCTGGTGGTAGGAATATTTTGTAGGGCAGAAATCCTAACCATTGCATCATGCCATACATTTTGTATTTTCTAAAGTTCACTAAATTCAAGTTGCATTGCCACTTTCTCTCTCTTGAGGTCATGCAAATTGCCTTTTTACAAAATGTGATGTCATGAAAAGAATAGTGGTATCATGTGCAAACTGTTCATAACAGAAGTTGTGAATGCCTGCAGTAAAAAAGGTACAAATATTACATTTACAACACAGTCTGCTTCTTTTTTAAATGATTCCGGATGCAAAAAAATAGTCTTTCATATTATTTTATTCATAAACTTGCAGTTTCTGTTTAAGTAACATACCAAGCATTTTTGTATTTTTGGAAATAAATCACTTTTAGAAAAAGAAAAGAAAAGAAAAAAAGCTGGCTTGTACATTTGGCAACTTAATGAGAAACGATTTTCATTGATGAATGAGTCATGATTATACGTTGAAAGATGACCTTGTGCATAATAAACGTCATTATGGTATTGGCATTCAGTGACACCAGTGTGCTGTAATGCAATAATGTACAATATGTTTTAATAAAGTGATAGCTAATGCTCTGCAGAATCTTCACCCAGCAAATCTAGTTATGGGGGAGTATTAATTGACATGCATACTGTCAATCTTTCTTGGAGAAATGGGCCTTCTGAAGGTTTTCCATCACACTGTTAGTGCCCTGTAATGCTAATGCTTATACAATTGCTTCCAAACAAATGTACTAGATGAAAATATTTTCTAAAAGAGCGAATAAACAGTTATAAATGAATATCTGCCTGCAGTAGTCATAAACGCTTAATATCATACTAAACCCACTAAATGGAAATTTCTTTCATTCTGTGTTTGGAAAGTATGGTCTAAACAGAGAAAAGAGAATGCTGCTCAGGTTTTAGAGTCATAGGAAATTAATATCAACTTAGTAGTTCAGAAGTTAAAAATGTATATGTTAATGTATGCATGTATTTCACAAACAGATCAATTAGGTCATAAAACCCTTCAAAGTGAGGTTGTTAGCTACAGTTAAGTAGCATGAATGTGCACAATTCATTTGTAATGTTCTGATGCTTTTTCTTCATCCACCTGGTCATATTTAGCCTTAAAGAAAGTTCAAATGTCATAAAAGCCTGCCTGAATCACACAGCAATGCTCTTACAAAGCTTACGTGATTCTCATGTCCTCAGTCTTTTTTCACCTTTCAGGTGGTGAAAAAGACCACACAAATACTGCCCACTGTTCAATGTTTTACTGTTTCCTCATAATGAGGAGTAATAACTTGCCAGATCACTGTTAAAATAATCTATATTTGGAGCTACTACATATGCCAGTAGCTCATACACACTTGTTCACTATCACTTGTTGTAAATGGTATGTGCTCTAGCTCCTACTAACTCGATCCTGCTTAATTAACTAGTCCTCCCACCACCAACCAACCCTCATGAACTACATAGCCTTACCAACGTCCAAGCCCTAACCCTAAATGGTGTGCACTCTAGCTCCCACTAACTCAATCTTAATTAGCTTACCATCCAGTGAACTACATAGCCCTACCAATGTCCTAAGTCTAACCCTAAAATTCTCACACAGTCCAGTACAGTAACCAGAATCTTCACCCTCTAACCCTAAACATAAAACTCCCATCTTGTTGCTTAAACCTGAAGCCACAGATCACTACATAGCCCTAAAACTTAATTTACCTCCCTAACCCTAAAGTCCCCCATCACTCCCTAAACCTAAAACTCCACTCCCATTCCTTAAAACTAATTTTTCCAGCTGTACTCTCAACCTAAAGCTCCCCTGTAGCTTCCTAACCCTAAACTCCCATATCACTCACTAAACACTAATCCCCTTCCCTATTGCTGCCTGAAAACCTATGCCTCACCTCCACAACTTCCCATTCCTCCCCACAGCTGCTGCATGCATTTCCTTGAATGGGACACTGTATTTGGGCAAGGTGCAGTAGTTCCACTCCCTCTCCACACGGCTGCTGCACCTTGTCCAAACTCATTATTTAAGTTCTAGTATGAACAGCAGTCCATGCTCCTTACAAGATGCTCAAATCCTAGGTTGCAAGATGGTGGTCTTCAAGCATATGAGCCATGGGTTTATTTATACTTGCTTTCCCATGTTTATTCTACTTTGGGATGCAAAAAGAATGTTTTTATTCACCTCTTAGTGTCTAACATTGCAATCTGTATCCAGCTGAATGAAAGTGAATGCTGTTTACATATGCTGTATACAGGATCAAGCTGGAAAAGCTAAAAATCAAACAAATTACAGGATACATTCCCTTTGTATTGTGTTTCATGCTTAGTAGATGTTGCTGTTGCAGGGTATAAGACATTTATTAGTGGGTTTTCAGCTTTAATTTAATGTCTTTAATTTCTTAACTGAATAAATACATTAGGCACAAGTGCCTGTATTCAGGGCTGATGCAGAAGCACTGATTGGCTATGGGACTAGCTCAGGCTGATGCAAAAAGAAAATGTAATTGAAGGGAATCAAACCAAGGGCTAAACATATACCCTAGGATTCATAAATTTAATCTTCTGCAGCAATCTGCAAGAAATAGAACTTTGTTATTCATATTTTACACTATTAATGTTTTTTGCTAGCTATAAACAAATAAGAATGATGGTATTCTAGAATGGCAATGCTATCCGCTAGCTATAAATAAATAAGACTGATGATGTTCTAGAATGGTAATGCTGCCTGCTAACTATAATCAAAAAAGAAGACTAATGATGTTCTAGAGTAATAATATTTATATATAACATAAGACTGACAATAGTATAGAGTAGTCATGTCTTTTAGCTATAAAAGCAAGACTAATCATGTTCTAGAGGTATTAATGTCTTAATAATAAAACATAAGGTTGATGTTTTAAAATAGTAATCTCTGATGGCTATTAAAGGATAAAAAAGCTGATGCTGTTCTAGAGTAGTAATTCTATCTGTTCACAAGAATCATACAAAATGACAGATTAATAAACATGGTTACATGTACTAACAAAGCCCAAGGAGATGAAGACTCATGAGTGTTAGAGGGGGTAAGCATTTAGAGCATCAAAGAGAGTTAAGTGCTTAGAATAAGTACCAGGCAATATACAAATAGGGTATACTGTGCCAAGTGATATCGAAATGAATAAGCTATAATTAAGCTCAGTTACTGGTACAGGTAGAGTGTGGGCTAAGAATACTTAAACATTTTATTACAAATGACAAGGCGATAACAGAACAACTATACACACTCAGTTTGCTCAAAAAGGCAAGTAGGAAAATTAAAACAGTATCAAATAAGGTCTATTAAGGATATATATATATATATATATATATATATATATATATATATATATATATATAAAGCAAGGATTTTTCTACATGAGGCTTGAGTATGCAAATATGCTACTCAGGCAATTAGAAACACAAGAAGCAGTAGGCCTTTACAGGTATTTATAGCAAAAGATTAAGTAACAAATACTGTTGGTAGCCAAGGGCCATAAACCAAGGGAGGCAAGATAACGAAAAAGAAACACTCTATTATTAATTCTCATAAAGCCTATTAATATTTCACAGTCTGATGAAAAATAGTTGTATTTTATTCACTGCTGTTCAGTGAGATTTCCGCTGTGTTTCAGCTGCAAGAGAGCCAATAAAATGACTGAATTATTTTTATCACTATTAGGCTTACACTTGATGATAACATATGAATCATTGGACAGCAGGACAGCAATATTATAGCATGAAGTTTAACCTGAAGAGCAAAACACAGGTGAAGTAATTTACTATGGGAATTCATATGAGCTTAAATTGACTGTCAAGCAGATTATGACCATCACAAGTTAATTTTGTGGTGATCTGATGAACCGCATGCAAGAAATCAGATACTAATATATGCAAATAATGCTAATATATATGCAAAAGCCAACAGATATAACAGTAGGCAAAAGAATCATAAACAGGATTAGAATGCAAAATTATAAAATGCATCAGCTGAAATGAAAGGCAGAGAATTTAACAAGATGAAAACCATCAAATTATTACATAGCAAAATAAGCAGTGTGCAATAAAGATGCCTTGATATAAAAGTGCTGAATGACCTGTCATTTATAACATATAAAACAAAGGAAGGAAAAAAATGAAACAGCACTTTGTGCAGTACATAATAGCATATAATAACTTTAAAGGTGATAGCCTGTAACATAATAATACATTAATACAAGATTGTATGAGTGTCCCAGTGTGGCAATTTACAATATGATATTTAAGGAAATAGTAATGCCAATCAGGGTGGATGTTATCAGGCAAAACATGGGCTGGCCAGGGACTTCATCGTCTCTAGAAGATTTGATAAGAATCCATTCTGGAAAATATTGTTACTCTTAGAAAATGTCTACCAGTACATTTGTATTGTGAACATTTTTGAAATTACAGTTTGTTGAACAAACAAAAATCAAAACACATACCCTATGATTCAGAAAGAATCTCACTACCCATATCAATTGCCTATTGGATGTCGATCAATTTATGCAGCCATGAAAAAATGCAATTCAATGCAATTGAGAGACATCGTTATCTGCTCATTAGAATATCTCTGAATCACATTTTATTTAACAGCAGTGCTGTCAGAGCTGTGGTAATAGTAATGTTTACTGCTGCACTCGCACATGTACATTCAGACACATGCACACACACGCACTGTAGATGTCTTTAATTCAGTGCAGATTTGCTATTACATTCATTTACTTTAGAAAATGGGAAAACTATACTTATCTCAGCAAATAAAACTCCAAAGGGGTGCGTTAAAGGCAGGGTGAGCTGGCTGAAAAGGCATGCAGGGTACTAGTTCCATCTGCCAGCTGGAAAAAATATTTCAGAATGGTACCTTTTTACTCAGTAAGTGATTCCCCTGATTTTACTCCACAAACAATAAACTCCATCAATATCTTCAAAGTCAAAAGAAAAGAAAACATATAATCAAATGAGTTCTTTGATGTCATTCAGAAGTAGACATATACACAAACACATACTCATACACACACATACACACATTCATGCAGCTTCACTCATGACCCTACAGATACACCACACACATGCACACACATGCACGCATCAATACCACCCCAGCACCATGCCTTTGTTGAACTTATCTGCACTGAGAGTACTCCCTACCATAGGAGTGAATGGCTGACTGCCATGGTTTACTGTGATCACTTTTTCCTTTTAGAATACAACTTTACTTGGAAGAACAATTGGAAGAGCAAATCCAAAGCTGAGGACATTTCTGAAGGAGAGCACATGATTAATCAGCATTAGCTCCTCCCATGTAATGCTGCATTAGCATGCAGGTCTACCCGTGATACTGCCCTCCATGCTGAGGCCTCTGTGAGGGGAATAACTTCAGCACTAGAGCAGTCTCTGAATTAGAAAGTTTTAGTGTGGTGGGAAAAACTTCCCAGCTAAGTCCTCCTCATAGCACTAAGCCTTGCTGAATCCTAGCCATTATATTAATAAAATAATTGTAGTGCTCTTAGAAGAGATAGCAATGGTATAGTAACTAAAGGATGCTCTGCACAAAAATGGCACATATAAGGCAGCTTGTATATGAACAGATAGGTGCCGAGCTCACTGTGAGTCACTGTCATCTATTACAAAGTATATAGTACTACTACTATGCAGTACAACTGCATGTGCTCCCAGCTAGATACATACAGAGTTATATACATACAGAGTTATAAGCAGAGATGATGTTATGGGCTAACAATGTGATGTAGTTTGTATTACATTACACACCAAGTACTGAAAGCAGCAAATGCATATTCTGTGCACCTGTAAGGGATCACACATCACATGTTTGAATAGAATGATGTGTGGGTGACTCTGTAATACTTGCAGTGCCTCAGTGTCACCACACTGTAATGTGTACTTACGTACACACTAAACACATATGACCCATTTATATATATGGGACGGTCTGTGAGTACTTATGAGAATAATGTGCAATTTACAGTATGACCACATTTGTAGTGTGCTGCTTGCAAGACACTAAGTACAACAGGGCTACTTGTAACGCTATGCGACTAGCCATGATGTACAGGCTGTAAAGCATAGTAAGTGTCACAACCAGAGCAGTCTGTCATGATACAGTGTACCTTATGCACACAGCAACTCCACTGGCAAGTAAGAACACACCAAACACAGACCTTTGTATGCAATCGTTAGGTGATCTGCACTTTGCACACTCCCTCCCACACCATATTAACAATTAACACAATGCCTGGTACAACTGCCTGAATACAGTGGAGAGACACAGCACACATTACACACATGCAGCCTGTATGTTCAGTTAATATCATGCATAGTACAAGTGATGCATAGTGGATGAATATTGTGCACCTTACACAAGCTAGGCCCATGTATCGGTAAAATCATGCACTAGTAACAGCAACTAGCAACATGTGTATAGTGGGCACCTCTTACTCATTTTATGCACTCCTGCCTTGTCAGTATACATTAGCCTGGTTACATATTTTATATTATTTTCATATACATATTCATACATATTTTTCATGCATTTTTAAATATTGGTTCATACTATTTATTCAAGTCATAGATTGCATGCATTTTATTTAATTTAAAAAATTGCACTTAAAAATTTGAAGAGTTGTTACATTTGGTTTGATTTGTTAATATGTGTGCCTTATTTCTTAAGACTTCTTACTATGTATTTTTTAAATTGTAAGTCTTTTAACTTGTAAGTTTCTTTTTAAAGAACTACTTGGTTTTGAAATCTATGATGGGGTCTTTGCCATCACATGACTGTGTTTAGCAATTCTGATTGGTTTAGAATAGTATAAAGGGAAGTGGAAATGTTTCCATAATTATCTGATGAAGTTTCAAACAGAGACAAAACCACTTATGTTTTATGCTTTTATTAGTTTGGTTTAAATTATTTTACTTAATAAATTAAACCTTGTCTGGAGGAGTTTGTAGTGTGGTCAAGTCCGCTGTGTTTTTATACTAGCTTGTGCCTTCTTTTCATTTATTTGTGATATACATAGTCCCATGGTTCACAAGAACAGTTGGAGAAGAGTCACTACACCTATATGTAAATTAACTAAGTGTGAACGAGCTGTGCAGATTATGGAAAATCTCAGTGATATGGCAAAACACCCACAAGAGATCTGTCAATCTTCACCAGCATAAAATGGATTAAGAGTACTATAGTTATGTGTGGAGGAAGCTGTATGTACACGAAGTTACAATTTCTTTTGGCTCCTTTTGCTATGCGGCTATGTGTGTGAGCCTGCTCAGATCTCTGGAGATTTCTGATGAGAATCTACATAGATCTGACCTCAGTGCAGCTATCCTGCAATAAACTCAAACAGCTATAAATTTTATGTATTGCTTGTTTTTAATAAGGGTGGAAAGGGGGAAGATTTCTGGAAATGAAGATAGAAGACAATGAACACACAGAAGAAAGACATTTAGAGAGTTGTGCTGAGGTGAGGTGTGAGAGGAGGGACACCAAGTTTTGTGGAGGATAGACTCACCATGTTTCTATTTTTTAAATGGAAGTTTGGGAGGGAATAAAAGAAGAGGGTATAGGACAGAGTGTTAAGGCATAGTTCAGGAACTGATGAAACATTATAGACAGACAAGACAGACAGGAAAACCATGTTGGCTGATGTCAGTAGGGGGCAAGACATATAGATATCAAACAGAAACAAAAGGGGAGGGTGAGAATGTTGACATGCAGGTAACACCCTGGCCCAGAGGACCTTAGTTGTGCCCCCTCTCTTATGGACCCGATAGTGTAGAAATGGTGGCCTCTGGTGGCTCAATGGTCAGAGCCAACCGGGTCAGCAATTCTATGTTCCTTTTTATGGAAGTGCTTTACAGAAATCTAGAAGCATGCTAATTAAGTATTTTTGTAAATATTAAATTTATTTAATGAAATTAATAAACTTTATTTAATCAGAAATTGCTAAGTACTGTCTATGCATTCTCCCATTACTAGTGACTGCATTCTGAGAAAAAATATTGATGGTACTTGACACTACTGCTTTTTAAGTTATACATATGAATTAGTACTTTATTACTTTATGGATTACCGTATCACCAAAAAGTATCAGTACTAATGTCAAACATATGAATGATTTGCTGACATATAATTTTATTTCAGAAGAATCTGTATTTGGGGAATTTCCTAATTCCAGTGACAGAAAGGGTCACTTTTTGAAAAATTATATATTATGTTTATTTCTAACCTCATGCTAATTCAGTACTGCACATTCTGTAGACTTACTGCATTCATCACACTGAAGTGGTCATATAAACACCCCTGTTTAAAATAGATTGCAATATAATTTCAGACGTGGTCACTTTCACTGTAAAATGCTGCTAAAATCTACATTTGGTATCACAGTAGAGAAGGCAATATTTCATTCATTATTTGATATTACTTAGTAAAACATTCAGATAATTATGCTTGCCACAGATGTGCATACTTGACCTCAGCTGGCTATACCATCTTCCAAGACTTAAATGCAAAGCTGAAAATGAAAATTAAGTTAACATTAGTCATATTGAATTGGTCAGTATAGGCAGTTTTAGGGGTGGCATTTTTCGATTGAAAGAAATATTACTTTCTAAAGAAATATGAGTTTTATTTCTAATGTAATTCCAAATCAGTACAGATAGATTTTGTACATATTTTTCATTCCCTTTGCTGAAAAGAAGTTCTAGGCCCAGCCTTAATGGAATATGAGCTTAATATAACTTAGAAGACTGTCACTATGAAATGCTCATAAATGTCTGAATTTGCTACCTTTCTGTAGGAGCCACTGTCTCAATAATCCATGGACAGTTTATAACAGAATATGAAGGGAATATTCAGGAAATGTTGCATCTAAGAATCTTATGCCTTTAAGGTCTTAAATACATTTCAGTGCTGAAGCTGGCTAAGCCAGTCATTCCAAGGAACTTAGAGAAAGCTTTTTTCTTTTCAGCAATAGGAAAGACCACATTTGTAAAGAAATGTATCTGTTTTTACTTCTGATGAAATGCCAGCTCAGTTCAGATATATTCTGCATATGTATTTCATTGGTTTCCTTAAACAGAGGTCATGCATTCACCCTTTTTGAACCTTTAAGGAATTAAACCTGCCAAACTGTCACTGTGAAATGCCTTTAAAAGCCTACATTTTATGCTATGAACAGGAGTCATCACCACCAACTTCACCATCACCCTTTGATAGATGTTAGTAAATCTTTTGTTAATTATACTTGTATTTTTACTTATATACTACAATTTAGGCTACAATTCTAATTTTAACAACTGAAGTGAAATTCAGTGCTATATTTGTCTCAGGATTATTGTCATGGTCAGTACAAGGAATTTTTGTGGTAGTACCTTTCAGTGACAGAAGAAGTTGCACACATACATACATACACACTTTACATATCAGTCATCATAACACAGTTGAATAGCAGCATACTAAAAAATAAAAAAAAAATTAAGAGATAAAAAAGTTTAGAAGAGGAAACAGTTTTCCTGTTGTGATCAGTTCATCAAAGTCTCATAGCACATTCGGACATAATTTGTTTGAATAGTAGTAGCAATATGGAAAGGGTTTTTCTTCGTTAAGCTGCAGGCATATGTCTCAACTGTTCTGTGTTTGGAAGAGTGCTCCACTTTACTAAATCTGTGTCCCATCCCTTTTCCTACTTCTCTGATTCTGTGTGTATACATATGTGTGTGCGCGTGTGTGTGTGTGTGTGTGTGTGTGTGTGTGTGTGTGTGTGTGTGTGTGTGTGTGTATACACCAGAGTATCGCAGAGGGCATAGTTCAGCCTGAAAGTTACGTCTGATTTTGTAGAATGTCCCAGACTTTGGTTTCCATTTTTTCTTTGTCCTTCATTCTTTTAGATCACTGATTATTATAACCATTCAATAATACAGGTAATTAAAATTTTCATACTTCTTACTGGTTAGAAAATACATATTGATGTAGCACCTTGTATTAAATTTATGAGTGAATTAGCGTAGTATTTTTAAAAGTGTTGCTTTTTAAGTCCTTTGTCTCCCTATTATTTTTGTTTGCTGGAATTCACAAGTAAAGAAAATGAATGATATTTTGGTCTGTTCCCTAAAATGTCTGTTTTTCTAGCAAATTATAGTTGATTGCAGTCATTACAAATGACAGAAACATGAGTTTCATACTTCATATCCTTCAGAAAATGTTTGCCAATGCAAAACCTGTTATTCTAGTCACTTTCTAAGCCTGTAAGAACAATATTTAAAATATGTCCCTAATTGTTTGGTTTTTGCCTGCAATAATAATTTGAGAGGGTTTTGGGAGTAGTAGTGGTATACACTATGTGATTCTGACAACAGAGAGCTAGAATGTAGCTCCTAGATATTATTTATTTATGCATCTGACCTCAAGCAAACATTTAAGATGTACACAGTCATACAAGTGGCTGTTACCATTGGTCATGCATGCATGTGTGTGTGTGTGTGTGAACATATGTGTGTGTGTGTGCGCGCGCGCATGCGTGTGCGTGAACATGTGTGTGTGTGTGTGTGTGTGTGTGTGTGTGTGTGTGTGTGTGTGTGTGCGTGCGCGCGCGTGCGCGCGCGCAGAGGGTTATAGATCTCCACTGTCCCTGATTTTTCCTCATATTTTTGATCAGATTCTCAAAAATTGTGCGGTTTCCAGGCACATTGTTGATTGAAGTCACTAACTAATGACAGTAAAGCAAAACTTGTTTACTAGCAAATTTTCAAAGTATGTAAGTGCAATCTTTAAAAATGTGTATTTATTCATGCATCTTGAAGTAAATACTTGAAAGGGCATGGAGTTTGCAGTGGGTTGCACTGTATGGTTCTGCTAGTAGTAAGCTGAAATTTATATAAAAGTGGCTGCAATTGATGGTCATGTATCTGTGTGTATGTGTGTTTGTGCACATACTCACGTGTGTGTATTTGTGTGTGTCTGTGTGAATGTGTGTGTCATTATACACTGCAAAGCTTTTGCAATTTTATGATAAGTGGAAAGGTACAGGGCTGTGAAAATGCAATATGTTTCATGTAAAAGAAATAGAAGAGCTTATAGGTAATGTTTTGGTCAGGGGGCAAAACTGTTGCCTGAACTTGATCTACATATTTTAGGGAACTAAAATGACCATAATTTTTTTCTAAAGAAGGGAGGAATACAATTAAAAATAATTCTGATGTGCAAAAAACATTTTAGACTGTGATTGTGTTAGAAATGCTTGGAGCTGAGGTTTAGTTCTGGGCTGAGGTGTCTCCTGTGTTTTTAACTGTCTGCAGCGTAAATGTGTGTTTAGTAAAAGTTTTGCAACCATGTTGTGGACAAATAAAATATACAAAGTTTATATAATTCTGCTAACTAGACTACAGATTTGACTGACTTGTATGGTAAGCTAAGGAAACATGCATGTGCATCTTTTTTAAAGTAGATTGATGATAAAATTTTTTCTGGTAGAGCTATGCAGATGTGCATCTGTTAGCACCATGAGGTTCTGATTTTATAGGTTGTATTTCGTTAAAGGGAAAGCCTACACATTTGTGTCCTCACCCCCAGGGGCTTGAATTTAAACTTTTTCAAATTTTGAGTGCTATGATTTTGGACCCTCTACTATGATTTTTGATGGCCCCAGCTCTGATTTTGAAGCTGGAGAAGTAGAAAGGTATGGGTGCAGTACCAAACACCAAACAGGACTAACACTAAAGAAAAACACAAATTACACCATCCTTGAAAGTGAATTGCTAAGGTGCCAGATCACTGTTGCTGTATTAAAATAGAAGTTGCTGCTGGTTTGCTGGTGTAATTTGTGTTTTTCTTTAGGTATGGGTGCAGGTTAAGGTTAGGGACACAGGCATGATTAAAGTTAGCATCCATTAGCAAGTGACTGTATCGATTGTTTAGGGCAGATATGTTATGGACATATGCTCTATTCCCACCCTTATATGCATCTATAACTGGAACTAAATTCATTGCAACCTGTCAAGCTGCAATCCTGAAGTGTCTGTACATGTATATGTATTAACAATGATATCTCATTCACTTATTGACAGTTTTTTGTAATCATTTCCATGGAATTATACCCAAATTCTTGGTACATACTACACTCAAGTTAGTCATTCCACTCTTATGAATTTGCACAGAATTCAGTTGTGAACAATTCTGTGCCAGTTTACCCTTGCAAATACAGGGGCCACTGGTGTGACATCTTTTCAATGATAATAAGGGTCACTTTTCTGGGGAAATATATGACTTTTACTTCTAATGCAATGCTAACTCAATATAGATATGTTCTAAACATTCCGCCTTCTGAAAAGATTTCATAAAACCATATATTACAGAAGCCAGACATAGTACAGTTTGGAATCTTATCCATTTATAACATCTTTATTGGTACTACTAATACAAGGATGAAGCTCAAAACTTTAGATATTTTTACTAATTTTTTCACCAACATATTTCAATATTTAATTGCAAACTGCTCTTTCATTTTTAGGGCAACGATAATAGGACAGATGCTTCCTTCTGATAAAGAAACACATAGAGTTTTACTGTAAATTATACGTGGTGAGCAATTTCAGGATGACACATTCGAAAGGATGAAACTCTATAATAAATATGCCGTAATAGTAAAATAATAATTCTGAAAGCCAAACATGCAATGTGCTGTCATTTCCTTCATGGAATACTGTACAGCAATAGTTTCATATCCTTTCACATTCATACTGTCCTCAGAGAATACAGTACTCATGTTCTAAGAGGGCGCATCTCATTTGAGTGTGAACATATTTTGAAAACTATTGACAAATAAAAGCTGCAATGATTATTATAATAGGAAGTATTTCTACCTGCTTCACATGAAAACACTTCTCATGAAGATCCAGAGCAACCATTTAACTGTTACCAAACAACAGCATGTCAGTTGCTTTCACACAAAAGCTGTTCTTCCAAGAATAATCGCTTTTTTTGACTGGGTTCCCTTTACTTAATCACAAGACTTTTTTAGTAATACATTTAGCAAATTTAACAAAAAAGCCAGAGATAATTTCACTGGGTCTGAGTTTTACAACCGCCTCAGATTTGAGACTGTGGCCTTTGGCTGGGTATACTTCATCTGTTCATGAGTAAGTGTAAGAACGTCTGCTCATAGTAATGTGCTCACTTTGTTTCACAGTTTGATTTATACATAATCAACCCTCTTCTTCCTCTCACTCAAGATAATTTAACTATAATCAGAGGACAGTAAGGCAGCTGTTTTCAGATGCAGTTCCATTTCACACACCCACACACACACACGCACGCATGCACGCATGCATGCACCCACAAACACTCACACAAAAGTCAATCAATCACTTTCTGAGTGGTATACTTTGCTGTTTGGTTATGATCAAGTGAAAGAAAGTCTATCCAATTTATTCATGTCATTTCACACACAAATTTTCAACCCATTTACCTGTAATCATTTAACTTTGATCAGCTGAGAATAGGTCATGAAAGAGCTAAATCTCATCTGAATTACTATTAAATAAGTACACTTCCAGTAATTCACTTTGATGAAGTGACTGAAATTCTGACAAAAACATTGTATTCACCTTGTTATAAACGCACAAACACAGACACACATACACATGTACATTTACACAAACAGAAACACACAGACACAAATACAGGGACACAGATACTACCACCACTGTTTAATTGTGATCTTTTTGGATGTTCATTGTAAACACTCCCATAGTAAACCCCCCAAAAATCACTAAACAACATGAAACCATTTGCATTTGAGGAGAGTTGTGAAACTTTTCCCTGGTATATAACACTCTTAATAGAATTTCTGGTATGGTTGGTAATAATACCCATTAGCAGGCTGTGTGCTTCATGCATATGACATACTAGTGTATATCAACCTCTGACACCGCCACCATTTAACTGTGATCTTATTGTCTGTTCATTATAAACACCTCCACAGTAAACCAGAAAAAAAAAAAAACACTAAAAAAAGAATAAATTTACATTCAAGGAGAATTGTGAAACTCTCCGCAGTTATTTACTTTTTCTAGACATAGAACACGTTTAATAAAATTTCTGATGTGCTTGGTGCAGCAGCCTCAGTGCAGGCTTGTAACATAATTAGATTCACTGCACTCCTGTTTCTAAGATTGTTTTCAACTGATTTTTTTGTTATGCAAACTCCACAAAACACTTTACCCTGTACTTAGAATATACATACATATACATATATATATATATATATATATATATATATATATATATATATATATGTATATAGTTTACTATCATGTTAATGAACATCAGAAAATCAGCAACCAGAGTTGAGCATATTGAAAAACTAAAATATTGAAACTCACAAAACAGAAGAACACTGAATACTGGAACCGCCTGCCGCTGCAGGTTTTGGGGAGGGACAAGTCCAAGGGTTCGATATTGTGGGTTTCAACATTTTAGTCTTTCTGTATGTTCATCTCAGGATTCTGGTCGGAGTATTCTGATCTTCAGTAACATGATAGCAAACATGTATGTATGTATATATATATATATATATATATATATATATATATATATATAAAAGTATATTCTTAATAATTGACAATGAACTTTAATCAACAGAAAATACACTGAAAACGTTCATTGTCAATTACAAATATCTAAACAAAAAATGTGAGGATATCAGATATTGTTATTTGTGCTAGCATAACTGGCTGAAGTTTTTTAAATAATGTTAAATAATTGTAAATTACCCTGTGTAACATATGCCAGCATAACTAGCTTTAATTTTATAAATACGTTTTTGTCTTTTGATTATCATTCTGATTTATGCAACATGCTTGAATGTCAAAAGGTGTTCTTCTGGCTGACCAAATGTACTTATTTTTTTAAAGAGAATTCTGAATGTATGTTATACCAGAGTCGGCTGTCCTAGATGTGATGTCATTGTGGGCCAGGGCTGGGGGAATAGCAGCTTCAGTACAGCTGTCTGTTTACTTTTCAAAGTCTGATATGAGAGAGTAGAATTCTCATAGCAGCTTCCTGTTACTTTAAAAAAATCTGCTATAAAAGCAGGTTCTGAGTCAGTTGTTCAGTTGTCATTCAATTGTTTTCCATAGCTGTTCATCAGTAGTAGTCCAGTTGTTTCCAGAGTAGTTGTTCCAATTGCTGAGGACAGACAACAGTCGCTTGATCCCACACAGTTTGGTTTTGTCAAGGGGCGATCATGCCTGCTACATTTGGTAGACTTCTTTGAGTCAGTCACCAAAGCCAAGGATGAGGGGAAGATGATGCACACCACCTACCTTGACCTGGCCAAGGCCTTTGATACTATTTCCCACTCGGGCATAATAGATAAACTATCCCAGTTTGGCGTAAATCCATATGTGATCAGATGGGTAACTAACTGGCTCACTGATAGAACTCACTCAGTCAAAATAGGGGAAACTACCTCAAGTAGTAGACCTGTAATGAGCGGCGTACAGTACCCCAGGGATTGGTCTTGGGGCCTCTGCTGTTTGGGATATACTTCTTTGAGGTGCAAGCCAAAACCAGAGGTCTATGACTGACCAAGTTTGCAGATGACTGCAAGCTGGGTGCTGTCATCACCTCTTCTAGTGATGTAGACATACTACAAGAGGGTCTTACCCAGACAAATGACTGGTGACAGAAACAGGGCCTCGAACTAAATGCCAAACAATGCATCATCATCCCCTTTGGGGAGAGTGATGTCTCCACAAATTATCCCATTAATAACAGCGTCCTAAGCATGCAAGCAGTTGTGAGGAATCTGCGGACCCAAGTTGACAGCAATCTAACTTTTGAACACCATGTTGCCTCCGTTGTACAGAGAGCTTTCTATATGGCTCACCTCATTAGTAAGGGTATTTCTTCCAGGAACAAGGAAGTCCTAACTTCCTTGTATTCCTCCCTTATCAGGCCAATCATGGAGTATAATGCCCCTTTTGGCATGTACCTCATAAAGCACGTGCAGCAGCTGGAGAGACCACAGAGGTTTCTCACTAGGAGAATCCAGGGCTTCAAAAATCTATCCAACATGGATAGGCTAAAAGCCCTATCACTCTACTCCATCTCATGCAGACTCCTCAGATGTAATCTATGTCTGGCATACAGAGCAATCTTTGACCCCACCTTGATAAAATTGCTGCACATCTGCAAGCCAAATTCCACTTGCGTTATCCACACGCTAAGCCTCAACTTGGTCTGCAACATTACTAGGACTTGTTGATGGGACAGATTTGTCTCTCAGAGACTCCCCATCTGTGGAATAGACTCCCTCAACACATCAAGGAGTGTACTTCATTATCACTCTTCAAGAGGAACCTGGATGACTTGATGAGAAATAGAAAATACACCCCTGGGATTCCACCTGTGTCCCTGCTGGACAGGGGCATCGGGTGCTGACTTGTGGGAACAATGGCTAATTTATTGGCTGGGCTTATAAGGGCCTCCGGGCCAGCAGCCTAGTAACTTGCTATGATCCTATGATCCTGTGGAGTGTGGACATAATTCCTCATTTTGCCTTGCAGAAGTGAGAGTATAATCTTGCCGCGCTGAGTTATTTAGATTAGATAGGGACAGTTAATCTTCAGATAGTCAGGGAACTGCAGCTAGTTAGTTAGAGGTTTTCTAAAATCAGTGTGAAATCTATCCTACAGTGTTGCTTTCATATTTCCTGTTTGTGAAACTCACTTGTTTACTGGAATCAGTATTTCCATGTTTTAAATGGTTTACTATCAAAATTACGATGGTAAAAAAAAATAAATAAATTTGTTTCACCGACCTACAACACTGAACGTGGAACACTACCTAGGTCAGCATGTCGAACATCACGCTGAATATTTGAATTCTGCATTATTTGACATACTGTGTCCCCTGCACCTTACACAACAGTAATGTAAGTTCAGGCTGACAGCAGTACGAATGTACTGCACAACATTAAACTACATGTTTTTGCAGGAGGGCAAGACCCCCTGCACCCCCCATGTCCTGCAAATTAGATATTCCAACTCCGAGACCACACTGCATCAGTCTCTTGTAATAAGGTCAACAAAATATGTGCAAATGCACAGTGCATTCACTAAACCAGGGGCTCACACAGCACATGAAGGTTCAGCAGCATGGATTTAGACGACCACAATTCGGCATCCCGTGGTCACCAAACTTTCACTCATACTTTTAATAGTTAACCATTTTAAATCCTTTTATTTATTATTAAATGTTTTACTGCCTCTCATTGTGGGTTATTTACTGAATATTTTTAATAACTTGAGAGTGTTTATGCCTATTGTGATAACACCAAGGCCACTCCAAAAAGCCTTACTGCTTGGGTTACATGCTACCATTTGTATCAATATCTATTTTACCCAATTTAACTGAAAAGCCCTTTTGAAGGGTATTGTGGCACTTGACTGGTGGCAGCTGTTATATTGTAATTTGTGCAAAGGAACACAGTAGGTAAATCTCTGTCAGTTTTTCCCAAGAGAGTGTGCCTGTGTGAATATCAGACATTTAAGTGTGAGTGTGTCAGATACCTAGAACTGGGATGCAGTGCTCTGCAGTGGTTAGTGTGGAGACATATTTGGGGTCCTGGAGTGAAAGATGTATTCCAGTCCCAAGTTTGGAACCTGGTCCTGGTGTAATCTTAGTGGAAATTGTGCATTTCTATCCTTGCCTTTAGTGACACCCCTTACCAGAGACAGTAGTGAGGATTGAGCTTCCTTAGATACTGCCCAGGGGTTAAGAGGGCTTGTCACATATTGGTGCCAGCAGTGTGGGATTTTAATTGAGCTTTAGTAGTCTGTAGGTTATTGTCACCTAGGTGTGCACTCTCAACAGCCACAAGGTAAACATACAGAGTTTCACTGTCATAACAGTTTTATTCATTTTTTTATACAGTTTAGTCAGGGACAGCAGGCAAAGATGTTAGAAGATTATAGTAAGCTGACAAGGAACCAGTTGGCTAAGGTGTATGAAGCCAAAATATTGGTGCATGCCAGCTTGAGTAAGGACACAATGATCTCAGCCTTAGTTGCAGCCACAGAGCACACCAGCAGCTTGGAGGATATCCAGTTTGGTGTTGGGGATAAGCAGCCTTCTGGGACAAGACAGTTCACCTTTTCCTCAAAGGACTTAAAAATCAGTTTGAGACTTGAACTGGTAGCTGAGGAGAGAGACTAGCAGTGTTAGTATGAACTGCAGGATTTGGAGATGGAAACTGAAGAGAATGAGAGGCAGACACACCATGAAAAGGAGCTTCTAACCCTTCAACAAGGTCACAGAGGTAATGAGGAAGGGAATGGCTAAACCCCTGAAGCTACAAAGGTCAGTAAATATTTTCGTCAGTACAGGGAGGGATGTAAACAGTATAATGTTGACCAAGAGCTTTGGGTACAGTTCCTGACCCCCTTACTCCATGGTAGAGCTATTAATGCAATTGCTAAACTGTCTGATATTGATTGCTTGAATTACGATAGTGTAAAACAATGTTTATTTGATTGTTTCAAACTAATCCTTAAAATGTATAGACAAAATTGTGAACATAGACGCAAGGCAGATGAAAATGTATGTGATTATATTGCTGATTTTAGTGCTTACTTTCACAGGTGGGTTGTATGGGTGTCAGTTCACCACTTTTGAAGGACTGGCAGACCTTTTATTGAGGGAACAAGCTCTCAGTGAACTCAGAGAGCTCAGAGAACATGAGGATCTAGTTGGCAGACTGAGAGTGTAACTCTGCAAAGAAGTTGGGGAGAAAAGGGGGATCTCTACTTAGCAAGCAGGACACCACTGCATAAGAAAGGGATACCCAGTGCTGCACATGGACATAAGGGAACCCATTGACTCTTTGGGGGCAGCCTAAACCACTGCAACAGGTTCATCAGTAACAGGGAAGCCACTAGTTCAAGTCATTCAAGTCACATAGTCAGGATCAGGGATTAGATGTTTCAAATGTAATCAGAGGGGTCATGTAACATACAAATATCCACCAAAGCAAGAGGAGAAACAAAAGGTGAGGGAGCCAGCAAGTGGGAATGACAGAATGCCAATGGTAAGTTGTCTGGGAGCAACAGAGGTGCCAAATTATCACCATCTTAATGGATGGAAAACAGGCCACTGTTTTGAGAGACACAGATTATGATATAACCATTGTGAGGCCTGCAGAGATTAAGGAGGAGGAGTACATCCTTGGGCAGTCCACACCAGTCAGAGCTTTAGGAGGGACCCCATTCCAAATACTTTTGGCCAGGGTTCATCTTGACTGGAAGGGTGGAAAAGGGAACAAGCAGGTAGGTGTATTTGAGGATATCCCAGCAGATGTCTTAATAGGGAATGATTTTGATAATGTAATACCTTGTGTGCATGCAGTTTCATGCAGTTAGGCTTGGAGACAGGTAAGTAAGTCTGGTAGCCTGGGGGAACCCAGGCAGACCACATGCCTGAAGCTTGGGCTGGTGATGTGGTTACTTCAAGGAGGGAGCTACCTTTTAGCAGTGAACCTAAAGGTGAACCACAGCTGCTAGCAAGTAGTGGTGTTTCCATGGACATGGTGCCTGCAAGGACAGAGGTCAGTGGTAGTACCCAGGCTGACAGGGAGGCACTGTTGTCAGAAGATACTAGGCTTCCTGCGGAAAAGGAGCTGGGAAGGGTCATGAAAGTAGAGTTGAGACAGGCACAGCTTTTGGACCCCACCTTATGAGGCATGAGGGAGGTTGTTAAGGAGGCACCTGAAGCTCAAAGAGAAGGGAAGTCTGTATATTGGGATAAAGGTTTACTGTATAGAGAGTGGACCCCTGAGGGAGGGCTACAGGGTGAGGTAAAATAGCAGTTGGTAGTGCCCACAGCCTACTGTCTGGCACTTCTAGCCATAGACCATGGCATTCTTTTTGTAGGTCATATGGGCAAGGCTTGGATTGACACTTCTGTGGGAGAGGTAGCAATATCTCAGTGGCTATCTCCTATTCAGGTTAAAAAAAATTGAACAGTGTTACAGGAGTTTAGGGACATGTTCACTGGGAAGCCTGGGTGCACCCATCTAGTGCAGCACCATGTGGATAAAGGACCCCAAAGCCCTATTAAGCAAGCTCCTTATAGGGTGCCGGAGTGAGTCAAACAAACTTTGAAGGAGGAGCTAAAGGAGATGTTGGAGCTGGAGATAATCCAGAAGTCCAGTAGTCCTTGGGCTTCCCCAGTAGTGGTGGTACTGCCAAAAGATGGTCGTGTAAAATTCTGGGTAGACTACAGAAACAGTTAATCAAGTTAACAGATCTGAATCTATTTTTTCAGGAAATTAATAGTAGTACATCTTTTTTAAGATTTGATCTTCATAACTCATCTGCAAGCATTAACTTTTTGGATGTGAGAGGATCAAAAGATGTGGAAGGTGATTTCCACACTAATATATATCATAAAGAGTGTCATAGAAACACTCTACTCCATAGGAAGAGTATGCACCCCCAGTCACATCTTTAGAAACGTAGACAATGAAACATTTAAAGTTGAGATGTGTAATTTAGAGAGGAGGTTTGTAAAGAGGGGCTGCACTGTACCACCACACATGATATCATGGAGAATACTACTTTAATGAGGAAGGAAATTGGTAAACCTTATTTTTCATCCAATAATGGAGAAGCTCAGATAAAAAGGAAGGTAGATGAAGGGAAAGTAAGACATGTCTCTACACACTACTCCAGTGATGTGAATGTAGTGATGGATGTAGTGAAAAAATATTGGCCCCTTTTGACTCAAGATCCTGACATTCGAGGTATAGTGGGAGAGAAACCCAATTTCTTATTTAAGAACAAAAAAATCACTAAGAATGTTATGTTAGCCTAAGGGGGAAATTAAGAGCTGTCTTTCTGATGAGATGAAAGGGACTTTTCCTTGCAATAATTGCAACCACTGTAAATACATTGATACAAGTAATAGTTTTATACACCCCGATTCAGGTTTGCAGTTTAGGTTTAATGGTATGGCAGACTGTTAACAGTGTTAATGTGGTCTATCTGGCAGTGTGTAATTGCTGCTCATCTTTTTATGTAGGTAAGACAAACAGAAAGGTTAGATTTAGAATCAGGGAACAGCTATTGTACATCAGAAATGATGTTCCTACAAATGCCTTAGCCAAGCATATATATAGAACCAACACTACACATCCGTTTAGGTTTTTAGTGGTTGGAACGTTTTTGAAGGTGAGAGAGGGGATGATTTGATTAACTGCACAGAGACTAGGTGGATCATTAGATTGAGGGCAGACAGAGGTAAAGAGTTGAATGATAGACTACCCATCAAACCCATCTTGAAGAAGAGGAGCCTTTTTAAGTAAATTTTCATCTATAATGTTTACAGTATACTCTTGCTGCTAGAATTTAACATGTATTTTATGTTTTTTATGTTTTTTATATTTACTAATATATGTAAGTATAATATGTTTATTTAATGAATTGTTTTTTTTTATGGTTCCATCAGTTGAGTAAGGGCTAAATTATTTAATTGAATCATTGGAACAATGATGTGATTGGTGCTTTTTTCAACATGCTTTAGTATATATTTGAATGGATTTTTAACTGTGTTATAGGTCTGATGAAGTAGTGTTTTTCCACCATGAAAGCGCTTACCCATTAAAGCTGTGTTTTGTCTTTTGAGAGCTGTGGAGCCTTAATGCCTTTGGTTGGCTCACTGGATGCTTTTGTGCAATATTCTAATTTTTCTTCTATTCAGCGGTACATTTGTACAAGCTGTGGCCTTACTTGTGTGTATTCAAACTTCATAGGTTCTCTTTCCCCTGTGAGATTACAGAAAATCAGAGTTCAGGTACAGAAAGTAATCAACAATAAAAAAAGTAACCACTTGTCTAGTTCTTCAAGCAGTGGGCTCCATGGCTGCAGCTATAATTCTAGTTCCCTTGGCAATATATCACATGAGGATACTTCAATGGTTGCTAGTGTCTCAATGGTCAATGTTACACCAACCCATGTCGGACCTGATTTTGATTACCAATCATTGCCAAAAAGATTTAGGATGGTGGATGCATTCCGAAGACTTTCTTCTAGGCCGCCTCTTTGTCCCATCACAACATGCCATAGTGACCACAGACACCTCCCAGATGGGGTGAGAGGCATTATCTGGGCAAGACTGTCAATGGCACTTTGTACCCTATAGATTCCAATTTGCATTTCAATGTACTGGAGCTAAGGGCAGTGATTTTAGCATTGCAAGCCTTTCAGACATCTCTTCCTTTGGGAACAATTGTGATTCAAATGGACAATATGCCAGTGGTTTGGTACCTTAGCAAACAGGGTGGAACCAAATTGTATGAAGGTCTCAGAGTGTGGCAGTAGGTGATCTCTTCCAACCACTTTCTAATAACAACGCGCATTCCGGGGCGTTCCGATGTGATAGCAAACAAACTAAGCAGGTGTATTCTCCCACCTCATGATTGGTCTCTCAGTCTAAAGGTGATGGAAAGGATTTTCCATCAATGGGGCCAGCCTTGCTGCAACCTATTTTCCTCTCTCATAAACAACAAGTGCAGCAACTACTTTGCCCTGATACCCCCTCTGGGTGAGTCACCCGAGAGATGCTCCAGACTGCTGTATATGTCTTTCCCCCAATTCTTCTAATCCTGAAATTCATACTGAAAGCAATCAGGCTGAAGAGCAAAGTAATCCTCATTGCACCTTATTGACCTCGACAGATATTGTTCCCCTTTCTTTGGCCTTATCTGATTCAACATTCTTGGATTCTGGACCCAGCTCCAGACCTTTTATCTCATCCAGAGGGATTAATCCATCTGAACATCGTAAACCTCAAGCTGACAGCTTGGTTTGTACAGTTCCATTAATAGCCTGGGATCCCTCTCTCTCTTCCCCTGTATGTCACATACTCTTACCCTCTCATAAGCCAGCTACCCATAAACTCTATGCCAGCAAATGGAGGAGGTTTACCTTTTGGGCTTGGGATAACAATATCGATCCATTTTCAGCACCCATCGATAAAGTCCTAGAATTTTATCTTCACTTTTTAAAACAGGTGCTTCCCAGTCTACCATAAAACTTCAATCAGCTGTTATTTATAATTTCCATAATGGTTTTAAAGAATCTTCTTTGGCTTCTTGTAAACCTTGCAAGGCCTTCTTAAAAGGAATACTCTTGCTAAACAACCTTACAAAGATCCTACCCCACCCTGGGATTTCAACTTAGTGCTGCAAGCCATTGTTCAATTTCCCTTTGCACCATCAGCTAAATGTGATCTGAAATTTTTATCCTGGAAAAACTATATTTCTAGTGGCAATAACTTCTGCCAGAAGAATTTCAGAAATACAAGCCTTATGTAAACCTCCTTATCTGATTTTCCACAAAGACATAGTTTCGCTAAGAACCAGTCCTTCCTTTTTGCCTAAGGTAGTGTCAGAGACCAACATTAATCAGACTATTAATTTACCAGTATTTTTTCCCAACTTTGCTAACAAAGGTGAATACTGCATACGTTTATTAGATGTTCACAGACAAATATGTTTCTGTGTGCACAGAACTAAGGAATTGAGAAAGTCTGACCAGCTATTTGTGTTATTTTCCTCAACAGCACTTGGCCAGACAGTGAGCAAAGTGACGCTAGCCAGATTCCTCAAAGAATGTATTTCTTTCATCTATAACAAAAAGAAAATTAGTTTGCCTAGGCCTTTAAAGGCACATTCAACAAGAGCTGTAACTACTTCAGCAATTGCTCAGTCTATGGCTTCTGTGGATGATATTTGTGCAGCAGCAACTTGGGCAACCCCACATACCTTTATTACACATTACAAATTGGAGTTGGTCTCCAGGGGAAGAGCATCATTTAGTTCTATGGTGCCCAGGAATATCCTTCCTTGAGTCCTCCCAAGGTCTAAGGTAGATGGGGACTCTGTCCCATACATTGAGGATAAAATGAAAAGGTAAGGAAGTTATGTACTCACCATAACATTCCATCTGTGTTGCTCATTTTCATTTATCCTCGACTCCCCTCCCTCCTTCCCCCTGTCACTGAAGTTTTTGGTGGAACGGATAATGAACGTATATTATTTATTGCTATTCTTATATGGTTCCAGATATGGTCTTTATGAAGGCTTTTGGGTTTGTTTATTCTGTCTGTTTTTAGCAAACTCAATCTGAGGTAACTAGGAGATGAGCATTGTGGGTAAGGGTTAAGCTTGAGAGTTTTGGGCTTTCGCAGTAGTAATGGCCAAGTCGTTTATGAAGGTCAGAACCAAACTGATATGTTGAGGGTAAATGAAAATGGACAACACAGATGGAACATTATGGTGTGTACATAATGTCTTTATATATACAAAGAAAACTTGGAAGTGTGACACAACATAAAGGGGTTAAATATTTAAGAGTATGTATGCATGTTCATCAAACTACATCAGTAATATCATCAATTCCTTGATTATATCATTTCTGAAGTAGTTTCAAACTAGTTTTCGACTTTTTTGCTACTCTACAACTCTAGTTCACATATCTACTCTCTCTTGATTTGTAAGATTTTCATCTCAGTCCACAAACCGTCTATAACAGCTCATAATCTCCACGTTACAGTCAGTGGCTTTATTTGATATGTTTTATCCACTCATATCTAGCATAATTTCACAACTTACAGGAGCTAAGCTTACAGTTTGGTCTGGGCTGTTAAAGTTTTGTTAGGCCTCCCTCATTATGGTCTTATTTTTAAAAGATTTGAGTAGTATAAGTTGTATCTTTTATAAGTAACACCTAAAAATAAGTTTTCCATTATGAGATTTAACAACTTAATTTCTTTATTCTCTGCTAATATTATCTCTCAGCAATACGTTTGGCAAATACCATACATAAGCATTAAACTGGATTATAGCAACAGCAGAAAGCTTACTTGTCATCAATGTATTTTTCTGTAACTAGAACAAGCAAGAGGAACAAACATTCTAGATCTGGTTCTCACCAACATGTCAAACAGGAGCACTGCTGCAACTGTTGGACCCTCATTAGTTAAAACTGAGCATAAATCAGTCACCTTCGAACTGACACTAACAACAGAACTCACAAAGGGTGAAATCAGACTAAAACTTCACCAAGGCAAACTATACCCTCCTAGGTGAAGGTATAAATGCATTCCAAGCACCACCCCCAAGCTGAAAGTGGTAACTATGCCAAAGCTCACACTAAAGCCCTGTACAATCACTTGCATAAGTGTATAAAATTGGCTGTACCAGATAGAATCAAAGCCAAAGTTCCAAGTAAAATCAGCTGCCATGGTGGACTTCTAGCATCAACAGACTCTCCAATAAATGCAAAAAGTTGCTGTCCAAGAAAACAAAGACAAGGACCCAACAATGGAAAAGCACCTTCCTTAGCCTTAACAGGCAAATAAAACAACTTGTCAAATCGTGTTAGAGCTCCTTTGAGAGAAATCTAGCAAGTCCTGCCAAGGTTAACCATAAGGCCTTTTACAGCTATATATAGATAACCTAAAGGGTAGGACCCAAGCACGTGCAGAACCTGTGTCCAATGGTATCACACATACTGACCTCAAAGAGATAACAACCTGCTAGTGGATAGGTTTGGCAAAAATTTTATTCACTTATCCCCTCCTAACTTACAGAACCCCCCCCCCCCAAGCCCCCCACCTTACATATCTGAAGAGCAGGTCCTCAAAGCCCTGTCCAAGGCAAAGAGCACAGCCTCTATGGGAAGATCCTAGGCTGTCTTCTAAACAGGCTAAAACATGAACTAGCATCACCACTAAGTGCCCTTTTCAATTGTAGCCTAAGCACAGGGTTTGTTCCTATGGAATGGAAAAAAAATACAGCTATTTCCATCCACAAAGGTGGTCTAGCAACAGACCCAGGGAATGCATCATTATGGACCTCATAAATAAAGACATAGGTGACCTCCAAACCCTGGAGCCTAACCACTTCAGCTTTGTGAAGGGCAAATCCTGTTTGCTAAATCTGGTGGATTTCTTTGGAAGTGTTACCAAGGCCATTGATGAGGGAAAATCTGTGCACACAGCATACCGCGACTTGGCAAAGGCTTTCAACACAATCCCACATTTCAGGCATTGCCAATAAGCTTAGCAAACTGAATGAAAGCCCCTTCATTGTAAGATGGGTTGTCATCTGGCTCACAAACGAGGCACACATTATCAAAGTGTGTGACTCCACATCAACCAGCAGACCTATTACTAGTGGGGTGCCACAGGGGTCAGTGCTGGGCCCCCTACTGTTTGATATATACTTCTCAGAAGTTCAGGTCAAAACTACAGGGTTGTGGCTGACCAAGTTTGTAGATGACTGCAAACTAGATGCAATCCTTGAATCCCCAAATGATGTCAGTATACTCCAGGATGGTTCACACAGACCAACAACTGGTCTATTAGTCACAGTCTCAAACTGAATACAAAGAAATGCATCATCATTCCCTTCGGCACAAACATTTTCCCTTCACCCTATCAAATCAATAACAATTCCCTAAGTACCCATGAAGTGGTAACGGACCTGGGATCACAGGTTGACCATGACCTTAACTTCGACCACATGTCTACCATTGTAAGGAAAGCTTTCCACATAGCTCACTAGATTAGTAAAGGCATCACCTGAAGAGCAAAAGAAGTTATAACCCCCTATACTCGGCACATATCTGGCCCATAATTGAGTATAACACCCCATTTGGTATGTATGTATTAAGCATCTACAACAATTAAGGAGACCTCAGAGGTTTCTAACAAAGAAGATCAAGGGCCTCCAGCATGTGCCTTACACAGACTAACTAAATATAATAACATAATAAATAATATATAAAATAAAATCCACTGCTCAGCAAGCAAACGCTGTAGTTCCGTAAAGTAAGTATAATGTAAATCACAGAGGAGGCGGAGTACAGCAGAAGTAAGAACAAAACTCCAGATTTAATTCCAAGAATGTGCACTTAAAACATACGGATGAGCGCTTTCACCATTACAGCTTCTTCAGATCCTTGTATAAAAGTCACAGTAGACCTTCCCTCATATAAGCAGCTCAATTAATCAATTAAAAACAATTAAAAACAATGCTGGAGAATTTAAAGAACTCTCCCATATTTAAGCATATTAATATAAACTAAAACAAAAATATAAAACATACATAGTGACCTAAAAACATGTAAATAAACATTCTAATAAGTTAATGTTGGTAAGATATTGAATATTGATAAAATATATAATCGAGAACATATACAAATAGATAATAATTAATTTTATGTTCCTGCGTTGTCTCAACTTAGGTTTTATAGAGGCTCTATCATTCAACCCATGCCCCCTGTCAGCTTTCAAACGAATGATCCAGTCAGTCTCCTTAGATTCAGTAAGATTCATAGTGTTACCACCCCTCTTATTCACAACAATTATCTCTAGGACCCGGAACAAAAAAGTATGATCATTATCATTGGTGGTTATATGTTTTGCTAAGGCATTATGTAAAGTGCCCTTTCTCATGTGGTAAATATGCTCTCTCATTCTATCCCTTAATGGCCGGTTAGTTTTACCAACATAAAAACTCGGGCATGCCTGACAAGTAGCTAGATACACCACATTGGGTGTCATACAATCTGCATCTGCCTTGATGGAGAAAATGGTGTGTAAATCCGGGTGTATAAACACCTCACTACTATCAATAAATGAACAAAAGTTGCAGTGACTACAGGGTTTAGCGTGACCAGTGTTCTTCATAATCCTATCATGTCTTGGGTGACAAAGCAATCGCTTTAGGTTGCTCTTATTCCGAAATAGGAAACTTGGTGTCTCCCCCACAATGCGTTTCAAGTCATCATCAACCAGGAGAATATCCCAATGCTTACTAATAATTTCCTTCAACTGATGTTGATCAGAAGTATACAGAGTAGAAAATTTAATAGATCTATTTAGCATATGATCTCCAACGGTTTGATCTTGGATCCTGGGTCCAAAGTATGGTGCACCTGAAGTGGTGCGTGACATGCATGCTTCCTCCATGTATGGTATAATCTCATTATCCTTGTATCCCCGGGTCAGTAATCTATTTCTCAGATTGTCTAATTCTGAGATGAAGCCCTGTTCAGTGGGGTTCAATCTCGAGGCTCTAATGGCCTGTCCTTTCATTATATTCTTAAAAACAAATTGTGGGTGCATACTAGACCTCACTAACAAGGAATTGCAGTAACATGCCTTACGGTAGACCCCCGTGTTTATCATATCCTCTGTTAATCTCTCAATATATAGGTCTAAAAAATCAATTCTATGTGTGGAATAATTCATGGTAAAAGTAAGGAATGCAGTTAAGTCATTCATAATGGATAGCATTGATTCCAGCTGTTCTGATGTTCCATTCCAAAGAACAAAAAGGTCATCAACAAACCTTCTGTAGAACACCACATGTTCACAGAAAAGTGCATTCTTGAATAAAACATGTTCCTCCCAATATGCAAGGAACATGTTGGCGTAGCTATTTGCACATGGGGTGCCCATAGCTACGCCATCACGCTGTTTATAGATCTGGTCTTGGAACATGAATAGGTTGTTCTCCAAGACCAGTTCTAGAAAATGAACTATAAGGTCTATCAATACTGCAGTGTAAGTACTGTGTGCTTTCAGATAGTTCAACACATAATCAAGTCCTATATCATTAGGTATTACAGTAAATAGGGATTGAATATCAAAAGTCACAAAAGTACAACCAGAGATTTTATCCTGGTGCCCAATACATTCATACAAATCAATCAAAAATTGCTTGGAATCCTTCAAGACTGTAACATTGTCATTCAATACACATCTCAGATGTTTCTCCACAAAAACTGAGAGATGTTCAGTTACCCAACCACGGCCAGAGACTATGGGTCTCATGGGTGGGTTCTCCATATTTTTGTGTACCTTGGGGAGACCTTGTATAATCGGTATAGTAGGTGTATAAATCATAAGGTATCCATATAGCTCCTTATTTATTAAATTACTTCTAAGAATGTCATAAAGTGTGCTGTGAATATATCTAACAACAGAGTGAACCTGTTCCATGGAAATAGGTTCGCAGAACCTATCCTGTAACATGGAGGACATAGCCTCCGTATAAAATGACATGTCCAAGACTACAACTTTCCCACCTTTATCAGCCGGTCTAATTATAATGGTAGGATCATTCTGTAATTTCCTCAGACACTGACGTTTCCGAAAGCTCAAGTTGTCCCGCCTCTTCTGTTTATGGGGTCCCAATTGAGTATTATAGTAACTATACAATTCCTCCTCTGTTAACTTAAGGAATGCTTCAACTAATGGGTGGTGAGTTGGGACAAAATCACTTAAATTCTTAAAAACAAACTTCCTGGTCTGTGCTGATTCTTTCTCAGAATCATTATAAATGAATCTAAGCATTACATTCCTACAAAAAAGTTAAGTCCACCATTGTATCAGTTAATTTGCTCTGACTTTTAGGAATAAAAATCAAACCTTTATTTAATAAACTGGTATCATCATCTGTTAGAGTAATGTGGGACAAATTATAAATTAACGCTTATTGTTCCACATTCTCTTTAAAGTCTGGTGGGGCATAAAATCCATTTCCTCTTCTGTCTGCCCCTGCTCATGGAGCGAGGTCTGCGAGGACCTTTCTCCATCCGCACTGGCAGAGGAAAAGGCAAATCCAAACTTGAAAGATTGCTAGACTCAGTCAAAGTAATAGTTTTCTTAGGTTTGACAGCAGGCTCTGATCCTTCTTTTGTAGAAACAGGTCTATTCTTAACCACATGTACTTCAGGATATAAGTTGTTTCTAGTGCATGTACTGGGATGTACAATGTGAATGACATCCACAGAGTCCTTGCAATTGTCTGTGGTAGTCCCAGCGACAGGTGGTATTTCTTCCAGAATACATACATCATTACTGATGGTGACCCCCCCAGTACAAACTTGGGCAGAGTCCATCTCCAAAGGAGTGATGTTGTTATGTCCATTCAATTCATCACCCACATTCATGCCATTTGTTACACTGTTGCTTGTAACATCGTTGATAAGATTAGAGTGTGTAGATTCCTTGACTTTCCTAGGGGGCATGGGGGTAGATGGATCCCTATGCATCTGAAACATTGTAGAGGAATCCTGCCCTGTTCTGGGCCATAAGAATACATTGCCCAATTTGAAATCGTTACTATCCCTAGTGGCTTTGTGTTTTTTCTGCTGTAAAAGTTTTCTTTCATACACTAGCACACAATCTAGCAGGTTCTCAAACAATGGTGCAACCACCTTGTCCGGAAAGTTACTAAAGAGCTCCTGCTGTTTGCACTTTATATTGTCTGTTAACCTAACCTCCTCAGGGAGGAAAAAGTCAATTAGTAGTTGCAAATACTTGCGACTCACCTCAATGTTTAGGCGTTGCCATTTCTCAAGTAAATCTGGATGTTCCTTCCCTTGATTTGGCATATTAAGAACCCTTAAACCTCATGGAATAATATGTTGTTCTAGGCAAAACTGGAAGTGTATCCGCTGTGTTTGTAAGCGTTTAAGCCTCATAAAATCCTTCTCCATGCTATCCAAAATAGCATGTAGTCTTTCCGAATTCAAGGTCGGCGTCATGACATCATCGGAAGTAGGCGTAGACTCAAAAAACAGAGATGCACTGATAGTTTCTTTTAAATACTGTTGGAAGCGTGCCTACAACGCTCCAGTCCCATGGTTTTCACTTCTCGGGACATAATCCAATTCAAGATTCGCCATTACCCAAGAAAAAAGTCTTACTCTTGCTGGCAAGCAGAAAAAGTATACTAAATAAAAAATATATAAAATAAAATCCACTGCTCAGCAAGCAAAGGCTGTAGTTCCGTAAAGTAAGTATAATGTAAATCACAGAGGAGGTGGAGTACAGCAGAAGTAAGAACAAAACTCCAGATTTAATTCCAAGAATGTGCACTTAAAACATACGGATGAGCGCTTTCACCATTACAGCTTCTTCAGATCCTTGTATAAAAGTCACAGTAGACTTTTCCTCATATAAGCAGCTCAATTAATCAATTAAAAACAATTAAAAACAATGCTGGAGAATTTAAAGAACTCTCCCATATTTAAGCATGTTAATATAAACTAAGACAAAAATATAAAACATACATAGTGACCTAAAAACATGTAAATAAACATTCTAATAAGTTAATGTTGGTAAGATATTGAATATTGATAAAATATATAATCGAGAACATATACAAATAGATAATAATTCATTTTATGTTCCTGCGTTGTCTCAACTTAGGTTTTACAGAGGCTTTATCATTCAACCCATGCCCCCTGTCAGCTTTCAAACGAATGATCCAGTCAGTCTCCTTAGATTCAGTAAGATTCATAGTATTAACACCCCTCTTATTCACCACAATTATCTCTGGGACCCGGAACAAAAAAGTATGATCATTATCATTGGTGGTTATATGTTTTGCTAAGGCATTATGTAAAGTGCCCTTTCTCATGTGGTAAATATGCTCTCTCATTCTATCCCTTAACGGCCGGTTAGTTTTACCAACATAAAAACTCGGGCATGCCTGACAAGTAGCTAGATACACCACATTGGGTGTCATACAATCTGCATCTGCCTTGATGGAGAAAATGGTGTGTAAATCCGGGTGTATAAACACCTCACTACTATCAATAAATGAACAAAAGTTGCAGTGACCACAGGGTTTAGTGTGACCAGTGTTCTTCATAATCCTATCATGTCTTGGGTGACAAAGCAATCGCTTTAGGTTGCTCTTATTCCGAAATAGGAAACTTGGTGTCTCCCCCACAATGCGTTTCAAGTCATCATCAACCAGGAGAATATCCCAATGCTTACTAATAATTTCCTTCAACTGATGTTGATCAGAAGTATACAGAGTAGAAAATTTAATAGATCTATTTAGCATATGATCTCCAACGGTTTGATCTTGGATCCTGGGTCCAAAGTATGGTGCACCTGAAGTGGTGCGTGACATGCATGCTTCCTCCATGTTTGGTATAATCTCATTATCCTTGTATCCCCGGGTCAGTAATCTATTTCTCAAATTGTCTAATTCTGAGATGAAGCCCTGTTCAGTGGGGTTCAATCTCGAGGCTCTAATGGCCTGTCCTTTCATTATATTCTTAAAAACAAATTGTGGGTGCATACTAGACCTCAATAACAAGGAATTGCAGTAACATGCCTTACGGTAGACCCCCGTGTTTTTACCAGTCAATCTCAGAGTAAATCTGTAAATATCTATCCAGTCATCTAGATTGTTTGTAGAGTAAGATTTATTTATTTATTTATTTGATTATTTATTCCAGTTTGATGACCGAGGAGGTCCACTGGGCTCAGGGAGCCCATTTTCAGTGGAGGCCTGGGGAGAAAAGCTCCGCAATGCATAGTTCAGTTACAAGAATTATTACAAAGAATAATTGCTTTACAAACTTTAAAACAGGTAGAATTCAGAAGAAGAAAACAGTTACAATTTCATTAGGCAAGAAAGGCAGGCACACAGCATCAGGGCTACATAATACAGAATTGTAATTTATAATATCCACATTTGAGTGTAAGGTTAGTTTGATGTGAAAGTTAGCCAGGAGTATAAGTGGAGGAGAGCATATGTGGATTGGGAGAAAGAGTACAGTTGCATTTCCTGTTTGAATAAAGATAGGAATGTAGTTGAGTTTTAAAGTTTTCAAAGTTGTCACAGGTCCTTAGAGAAGAAGGGAGCGAGTTCCATTTTTTAGCTAAGGAGAAGGATAGCAGAAGCTGACCAGCAGGACGATTGGGTTTGTGGACGGAGATTAGGTTTTGGTGGGTAGATCTAAGGGTTCTATGGGGTGTATAAGGTAGTAGAATATTGGTTAGTGAAGGGCACGTGGTAGGTTGGAACAATAATCTGTGGGCTGTGGTGATTTGGAGATAATCTAGATGGTTGGGGAGTTCAAGCCAATTTAATGAATGAAGGTTAGAACAATGATAGGAGGAAAATTTGGCTTTGGTTGCAAATTATAGATTTTATTGTAACAGGATTCCAGTTTGGAGGAGAGAGTGGCGGATAAGTTAGTAAGTAGAGGAGCACCATACAGGAGAGAGAGTAATAGATAGGTAGTGGCTAGAGTTAGTCTGGTGGAAGGAGAGAGGAAGTGGCTGTTTCTGTAAAGTAAACCAAGTTTTATATGGGTTTTCTTAATGTTTTGATGAATGTGAGTATTGAATTTCAAATGTTCGTCAATGGTAAGACCAAAACGTTTGGCGGAGGGAACAATCTCTAGGGTGGAGTTGTTTTGGCTGATAATTTGGAGTGAGTTTTTATCAACAGGGGAAGTTTTGGAGGGGGAAAATAGAAGGATTTTGTATTTGTTGGCTTTTAGTGAGAAGTGATTTTAGAGCATCCAATTTTCAGTGGTTGAGAAAGCAATTTGTGTCACTGATTGCAGCTCAGCTAGGTTGGAAGCACAGCAAATTAAAGTAGAATCATCTGCATATTGCACAATTCTGGTTTTGGGTATGGCTTTGTGAAAGTCGTTAATAAAGATGTTGAATAGCACTGGGCCAAGTATGGATCCTTGTGGTACCCCAGTAGGGGTTGGAAGGAAGATGGAGGTGCCTTGTCCCCATTTTACAGCCTAAGACCTATCTGAGAGATAGCTGGAGAACCAGGAAAGGGACTTGTGAGAGAGATTAAGATTGGAAAGATGGTTTAGTAGGTGGGTATGGGAGATGGTATGGAATGCTTTGGATAAATCCAGAAGAACTGTTGATACTATTTTACCAGAGTCACAGGCAAGATTTACAGTGTGTAAGAAGGAGAGAAGGGCAGTGTTGGTACTGTGCCCTGGATGGAAGCCGTGTTGGGTGGGAGTGATTAGCTAGTGTTTGGTTAGGAAAAGCATGAGCTGAAGGTGGATGCATTTTTCAAGAAGTTTAGAGATTGGGGAGAGGATAGCTATGGGTCGGAAATTTGAGACACTATTGTTTTTGCCACTCTTATGAAGAGGTAGAATAAAGCCAGCACACAATAATTTGGGTACATAAGATTCCAGCAAGGATCTATTGATCATAATACTGACTGGGAGGGCAATACCTTCAGTGGCGAATTTTAGGAAGGAGGATGGGATGTTGTCGGGGGCATTGGAGCATGGCTTTAGTTTTGAGAGTAATTTCTTAATATGGTAAGTTGAGATGGGTTTAAGTTCGAAAGTAGGAGGAGGGGGAGTTGGGGGAGAGGAAGATTGAGTGGGTTGAGGAGAAGGGTTATTGTTGGTAAAGGTCTTGGTCAGTTCAGTAATGGAGGTGGTAAAAAAGGAATTGAATAGATAGGCAATTTCATGGTCAGATTTGCTGGTGTCAGGACAGGGGCTGATTTTAGTACCTGGGTTAAGAAGGGAATTAATTGAGTTCCAGAATGTTTTGAGTTTTTTTGGATGATTTACTTGTAGTTTGATGTAGTAAGACTTTTTGTCTTCAATGACTTGTTTTTTGATGAGGTTGCGTAGTTGCTTATATTTAAGTAAGATTTCAGGCTGTTTATGTTGGAGGTACGTTTTCCAGTTTTTATCTCTTTGTAGCATAGTTTTTTTGGTGTCTTTGGTTAGCCAAGGGATGGTCTTAGTTTTTACTCTTTTTGTTCTTATTGGAGCTAGGGAGTTGAGAACATTTAAGAAAGTTGAGTTGAAAAATTCAACAGCTTTGTCTAATGGAAGGGTTTTTAGGGGGCTCCAGTTAGTTTGTTTAAGGGAGTCAGAAAAAGTAGTAGGATTAAAGTTTGAGAGGTTATGTGTATGAATGTACTCATGGGAGTGTGGAGAAGTGAGGGTAGCTCAATGTGTGAAGGCTGAGAAGTGGTCTCCTAGTGGGTCAGGTATAATGCTGGATTTTATAACATTATTAGGATGAGATGCCAGGATCCAATCTAGTGTGGAGCCAGGGGGGCTTGTTTTGTTAGGCCTGGTAATGGAATTAGTTAGTTGGGTGTAGTTAAATAGGTCGATTGATATGGTGGGATTAGGGTTATTTATTTTGTTCCAATCAATATTTACATCTCCAAGTATATAGGTCTCTAGCTTAATATTAGAGGAGGTCCAGGAGAGGATTTCTTCTAGGGTAGTGGGTGTTGTTATCAGGGGGGGATATAGAGGGATATAATGCAGATGCTTTTATGGTTATTTATTTTTAGTAGGCCAATTACTAGCTCTGCATTGTTGAAAGAAGGGATGGGATTAGGGTATGGAGTAATGGGTGGCTGGTTGGAGTAGATTAAGGCTGCACCACCACCTCTTCTATTTAAGTGGTTGAATCTAAGAGATTGAAATCTGGGGGGAAGGAATTCAGAGTCACTGATATGTGATTTTAGCCAGGTTTCAGAGATGGCTATAATGTCAGGTGAGTTGTGATTTTTCCAAGCATGAAAGATGGTTAATTTATTTTTTAGACTTTGGGAATTGATGGTGAGGAATTTAAGGCATTTAAGGTTGGATTTATTAATAGTAATAGGGTGGTGGGGGCTAGGAGCAGTATTTGGTCATGGATTTGGGTGTATGTCCCCGGCTAAGCAGAGGTAAGTGAGAAAAGGAAGAAGTACTTTTGGTTTGGTTTTTGAGAGTTGTGTGTGATAGTGTATAGGTTTTGGTTTGTAGTATTTAATTGAGATGGGGAAAAGCTTTACTTTGAAGAGGAGAAGAGGGTAGGCTTGAAATAAAGAGGCAGAAATGTTATGGAAGTGTGTTGCGGGGGGAAGGGGAAAAGGGGAAAAGTATAGTTGGAAGTGGGTATAGGAGGTGGCTTGGTATAGAGGGAGAAGGAATAGGATATAGATAGATGTGTAAATGAAGATATTAGATGGAAGAGAAGGCATGGTAGGGGGAATTTGTCTAGGTGTAGTAGAGAGGAGGATAATGGAATTTAGGTGGGTGGGGAGGTGTGATAGTGATTGGCAGGTAAGAGGGAGGAAGGGGAGGAGCAGATGTATGGAAGTTTTGGATGGTGGGGAGGAGGTATCTTTTATAGAGTATAAATGTAGGAGTACTGGGGTGGTTGGGAATTGGGGGTAGGGTAGGTGAGTGGAGTGAGCCCGCAGAGCGAATGGAGCGGGATGAACTGGAGAGAAGGTGGCTGTCAGAAACCAATCAGCCAGCTATGGGAGAAATGTTAAATATAGGAGAAATATTGAGCAGTAGGCAGGAGGGTGTGTGGGGGAGAAAGGTAGTAGAGTACAACACAGGGTACAGCAGGCCAGAGGGGAAAGAAAATGGAAAAAAGTAGGGCTAATTAGGACAGAGTAGAAAAGAAAGTAGTCTAGTAGTTAAGTGGGTGGACAGCGCCCCCTAGTGGTACAAAAAATACATGGGTCAAATATCCTAGAGGG